>NC_087495.1:6763475-6822302 GCF_036417665.1 Passer domesticus | reverse complement strand
TCCTGAGGGACAGGGGGACATGGAGAGGACAGGAATTGTGTGGGATGGGGATAAACTCATCCAGAGCTGTGGGTGGATGTCTCTGAGCACAGGAATGGTCTGCAGTCCCTGTGAGTGACCCTTGGCTCGTGGTCAAGTGTCCAGTGTGGCTGTGGGGTGTCCCAAGGGACAGGGAGCTGCAGGATGGACAGGAATTGTGTGGGAAGGGGCTGGGGCTAGGCTCATCTAGAGCCATGAGTGGATGTGGTGAGCACTGGAGAGGTCTGGAGTCTCCAGGAGTCATTTTTGGCCTGTGGCTCCATGGGGTCAGTGTCCAGTGTCGCTGTGGGGTGTCCCAAGGGACAAGGAGTTGCAGGATGGACAGGAATTGTGTGGGAAGGGGCTGGGATGTGCATCCAGAGCTGTGGGTGGATGTCTCTGAGCACTGGAGAGGTCTGGAGTCCCTGTGAGTGACCCTTGGCTCGTGGTCAAGTGTCCAGTGTGGCCCAGGGGCATCCAAGGCCCTTTTAACCCTTGTGGGATCCCATTCCCCACCCCTAAAGCAGCTCCAGCAGCTCTCCCAGAGCACCCCGACCCTTTTCCCTGTCCCCTCAATCCCATCCTCTCCCAGAGCACCCCCCGACCCTTTTCCCTGTTTTTTCCCCTCATCCCATCCTCTCCCACCCCGGCAGGTTTGGGGTTTGGCTCTCCCATCCCCTCCCATGCCCAGATCTGCAGTTCCCATTCCCTGTGGGAACTCCCTGTGCTCCCGGCCAGGCAGCTCCACCTCCCCTCGGGATTTCCCTGGGTTTCCCTGGATTTCCCTGGATCCTGGGCACAGCAGATGCAGCCTGGGAGGTGCCACTGTCCCTTTGTCCCCCAGCACCGAGCCCTGGGGCCACCACAGCCCGCTGGGACGTTTGGGAATGCCCGGGAACGGAGCCGTGTCCCCCTGGCATGGAGCTGTGTCCCCCTGGCACGGCTCCTCCCTGCTGGCCTGGGCACGTGTCACTCGTCCCGTGTCACCCGTGTTGTGTCACTCGCCCCGTGTCACCCGTGTTGTGTCACTCGTCCCGTGTCACCCGTCCCAGGCACATCCGGGCTGCCCTCAGGGGTGTGGTGCCGTGCCAGGGGACGCCAGGGAGTGCCAGGGGTGGTGGCAGCAGCTCCCGTGCCAGGCCCAGGGGTGACGAGCTGCGGGAGCACGGCCCTGGTGTGGCACCGGGCCCTGTGCCACTGTCCCCGAGGTGACAGTCACAGCTGGCACCCCCAGCAAACAGAAATGTCCCCAGAACCACAGCAGCCAGCCCTGCTGTGCCCTCCTTGTGTCCCCTGGGGGCAGTTCCTCCATTTTAGGGGAAATGGCCCCAAAATCCCCAACAACAGCCAGCCCTGCTGTCCCCTCTTGTGTCCCTGGGAGTGCCCAAGGCCAGCCTGGGAGAGTGGAATCCCAGGGAATGGGGTGGGATTTAAGGTCCCAAAGAGTGGGATTTAGGGTCCCAAAGAGTGGGATTTAAGGTTCCATCGGGGTGGGATTTAAGGTCCCAACGGGGTGGGATTTAGGGTCCCAATGGTATGGTATTTAGGGTCCCAAAGAGTGGGATTTAGGGTTCCATCGATGTGGGATTTAGGGTCCCAGCGGGGTGGGATTTAGGGTCCCAATGGTATGGGATTTAGGGTCCCAGTGGGGTGGGATTTAGGGTCCCAGTGGGGTGGGATTTAGGGTCCCAATGGTATGGGATTTAGGGTCCCAACGGGGTGGGATTTAGGGTCCCAATGGTATGGGATTTAGGGTCCCAAAGAGTGGGATTTAGGGTCCCAGCGGGGTGGGATTTAGGGTTCCATCGGGGTGGGATTTAGGGTCCCAAAGGGGTGGGATTTAAAGTCCCAATGGGATGGGATTTAGGGTCCCAATGGTATGGGATTTAGGGTCCCAATGTAGTGGGATTTAGGGTCCCAATGGTATGGGATTTAGGGTCCCAATGGTATGGGATTTAGGGTCCCAATGGGGTGGGATTTAGGGTCCCAATGGTATGGGATTTAGGGTCCCAATGGGGTGGGATTTAGGGTCCCAATGGGGGGGGATTTAGGGTCCCAGTGAGGTGGGATTTAGGGTCCCAATGGTATGGGATTTAGGGTCCCAAAGAGTGGGATTTAGGGTCCCAATGTAGTGGGATTTAGGGTCCCAGTGAGGTGGGATTTAGGGTCCCAATGGTATGGGATTTAGGGTCCCAAAGAGTGGGATTTAGGGTCCCAAAGAGTGGGATTTAGGGTCCCAATGTAGTGGGATTTAGGGTCCCAGCAGGGTGGGATTTAGGGTCCCAATGTAGTGGGATTTAGGGTCCCAATGAGGTGGGATTTAGGGTCCCAATGTAGTGGGATTTAGGGTCCCAGCAGGGTGGGATTTAGGGTCCCAATGGTATGGGATTTAGGGTCCCAGTGGGGTGGGATTTAGGGTCCCAATGGTATGGGATTTAGGGTCCCAGCGGGGTGGGATTTAGGGTCCCAATGGTATGGGATTTAGGGTCCCAGTGGGGTGGGATTTAGGGTCCCAATGGTATGGGATTTAGGGTCCCAGCAGGGTGGGATTTAGGGTCCCAAAGAGTGGGATTTAGGATTCCATCGGGGTGGGATTTAGGGTCCCATTGGGGTGGGATTTAGGGTCCCAATGGTGTGGGATTTAGGGTCCCAATGGTATGGGATTTAAGGTCCCAGCGGGGTGGGATTTAGGGTCCCAGCAGGGTGGGATTTAGGGTCTCAATGGTGTGGGATTTAGGGTCCCAGCGGGGTGGGATTTAGGGTCCCAATGTAGTGGATTTAGGGTCCCAATGGTATGGGATTTAGGGTCCCAACGGGGTGGGATTTAGGGTCCCAATGGGGTGGGATTTAGGGTCCCAGTGGGGTAGGATTTAGCATCCCAATGAGGTGGGATTTAGGGTCCCAATGGTATGGGATTTAGGGTCCCAGCGGGGTGGGATTTAGGGTCCCAGCAGGGTGGGATTTAGGGTCCCAATGGTATGGGATTTAGGGTCCCAGTGGGGTGGGATTTAGGGTCCCAGCAGGGTGGGATTTAGGGTCCCAATGGTATGGGATTTAGGGTCCCAGCGGGGTGGGATTTAGGGTCCCAGCAGGGTGGGATTTAGGGTCCCAATGGTATGGGATTTAGGGTCCCAGTGGGGTGGGATTTAGGGTCCCAATGGTGTGGGATTTAAGGTCCCAGCGGGGTGGGATTTAGGGTCCCAATGGTATGGGATTTAGGGTCCCAATGGTGTGGGATTTAGGGTCCCAGTGGGGTGGGATTTAGGGTCCCAATGGTATGGGATTTAGGGTCCCAGCAGGGTGGGATTTAGGGTCCCAATGGTATGGGATTTAGGGTCCCAGCGGGGTGGGATTTAGGGTCCCAGCAGGGTGGGATTTAGGGTCCCAATGGTATGGGATTTAGGGTCCCAGCAGGGTGGGATTTAGGGTCCCAATGGTATGGGATTTAGGGTCCCAGCAGGGTGGGATTTAGGGTCCCAGTGGGGTGGGATTTAGGGTTCCATCGGGGTGGGATTTAGGGTCCCAACGGGGTGGGATTTAGGGTCCCAGCAGGGTGGGATTTAGGGTCCCAGCAGGGTGGGATTTAGGGTCCCAATGGTGTGGGATTTAGGGTCCCAGTGGGGTGGGATTTGGGGTCCCATCCATGAACAGCAGAGAGGGGCCGAGGGTTGGGTTTCACCCGGGAGTTTCCCTGGCTGGGTGACAGCTCCTGCTCCCACAGGGATTCCAGGAGTCCCAGGAGTTCCCCATTCCCTGCGGGACAGCCCGGGCTGGGAATGCTCAGCTGTTAACCCTTCACCTCCCGAAGTCCCTTCCATCCCCTGCTCTGCCCCAAATCGCTCCCGGCCCTGGGGTGGGAGAGGGGAGCACCCGAGGCCGTGGCAGCTCCAGGGGCAGCTCCTGAGCATTGCCTGGGTGCAGAAAATCATCCCTTGGAGCAGAAAATCCAGAAAATGGGATTTTAGGAATTTGTGGAAGTTTTGGCTGTGCTGGGACATTCCCCAGGATCTCCAGGATCAGATCCTGGGGATCAGGTCCAGCAGGAGGGTCAGGAGCCCCTGCTGAGTGTTCCTGCTGGGCTTTGTGCTGGGCTGGGCTCTGTTTTGCCCTCCTGGGGCTGTTTCCATCCCTGTTTGGATTTGCTGGGATCTTTGGGATCAGCAGGACCCGGCCGTTCCCGTTCCCTGCGGATTTGGGAGCTCCTGGTGCCACTCACGCCTGGTTAAACCCAAACTGGGAGTGGGGATGGGAATGAGCCCCCGAAATGAGGCTTGACTGAGGAAGAATTGGGATTTTGGGATAAGCTCAGCCCGTTCAGCCCCTTCTAAGGGACTGAACCAGGGGTGCCCCAGATTTGGGGCTGGAGTTGCTCCTTTCCCACTTCTCTGCTCACCCCAGGACCTTTAGGATCACTTTTAGGGGCAGTGTGGGGTGGCACAAAGCTGTGCCAGCTCTGCCCACGGTGCCAGAGGAGCTGAGAAGGGATTGAACCAGGGGTGCCCCAGATTTGGGATTGGGGCTCTTCTTCTTCCCACTCTCAAGCTCCTGTGCTCACCCCATGACTTTTAGCTTCACTGCTAAAATCACCCCAAATCACCCCAAAGCAGCTTTTAGGGGTGATTTGAGGTGGCACCAAGCTGTGCCAGCTCTGCCCACGGTGCCAGAGGAACTGAGAAGGAAGTGAACCAGGGCTGCCCCAGATTTGGGGCTGCTCCTCTCCCCATTTTCTGCTCACCCCAGGACTTTTAGGATCACTTTTTGGGGTGATTTGAGGTGGCACCAAGCTGTGCCAGCTCTGCCCTCGGGTGCCAGAGGAGCTGAGGAGAATCTGAGACCAATCCTTAGCCTTGGTTTCCCTTCCAGGACCTGCTGCAGGTGGGGAAATCACCCAGCTCTGTCCCCTGGGATTCCTCCTGCTGCTCACCCGGGAGATTTGGATTGCTGGGAGCTGGGCTAAAGAATTCCCCAAATCACATTCCAATGAATTCCTGCTGGGAATCGCGGGATGTGGGGCAGGTTCCAGCCGGGGAGAGACACCTGGCAGTGCCCAGCTGGCAGAGGGGGCTTGGGGAGGAGGAAAGCTTGGGGGCTGCTCCTGTTTTCCTGCTGCTAACTTGATTTCTTCTCTCCTTTTTCTCCTCCCCTGCTTTCTAAAGAACATAGGAAGCTTCTGGCCGGTAAGTGGTGGGGCTGTCACGCCAAAAAAAAACCCCAAAATCACCATTTTCTCCATCCACCATCAGCCTGGCTGGCTTAGCCATCCTCATCCTCATCCTGGGGATGTGCTGGAGCAATGGGAGCCCCGGGGCCACCTGGGGCCACCACTGCTGTTAGATCACAGCTCCTGCTGTCCCCTCCGGCCTCGTCCCCACCCCAGGCTCTGGAGCTGTGATCTAAGGGCTCTTCCTCACCTTCCTCGCCTCATCTTCCTCTCCATCCTCAGCCTCTCACCTCCTCCACCAGCCTGGGAGGGCGGGCAGGGCGCTCCGGGCTGGCACTGGGGCAAACTGGGAGCACTGGGGTGCTCGGGGTGGGGTTTGGGGCATTGCTGTCCTGGTGCTGCTGAGCTGGGAGCTGCAGGCTGCAGGAATTCCTTGGGAAGTGTCAGGGGGAGGGAAAGCGAGGAGAGGCAGGGATGGGTTTTTGATAGAATCGAGGAATTTTAACAATGAAAGTGGCAAACACTGGCACTGGTGCCCAGAGAAGCTGCCCCATCCCTGGAAGTGCCCGGGGCCAGCTGGGACAAGGCTTGGTTGTCAAAGGAGCTGGGGAGAAGGGATTGAAGCAGGGGTGCCCCGGATTTGGGGCTGGAGCTGCTCCTATCCCCATTTTCTGCTCACCCCAGGACTTTTGGGATCACTTTTTGGGGCGGTTTGGGGTGGCACAAAGCTGTGCCAGCTGTGCCAGAGCAGCTGAGGAGAAGGGATTGAAGCAGGAGTGCCCCGGGTTTGGGGCTGGAACTGCTCCTCTCCCCATTTTCTGCTCCCCCCAGGACTTTTAGGTTCACTGCCGACCCCAAAGCAGCTTTTTGGGGTGACCTGAGGTGGCACCAAGCTGTGCCAACTCTGTCCTTGGTTGCCAGAGGAGCTGAGGAGAAGGGATTGAAGCAGGGGTGCCCCAGATTTGGGGCTGGGGCTCTTCTTTTTCCCACTCTCGAGCTCCTGTGCTCACCCCAGGACTTAGAGGTTCACTGCCGACCCCAAAGCAGCTTTTGGGGTGGTGTGGGGTGGCACCAAGCTGTGCCACCCCTGCCCTCGGGTGCCAGAGGAGCTGAGGAGAAGGGATTGATCCAGGATTTGGGGTTGGAGCTGCTCCTCTCCCCATTTTCTGCTCACCCCAGGACTTTTAGGATCACTTTTAGGGGCGGTGTGGGGTGGCACCAAGCTGTGCCAGCTGTGCCAGAGGAGCTGAGGGGACTGACCCGGCCCCGGCTGAGGAGGAGCTGTGGATGAAGCCGGATTTCCTCCCCGTCCCTGGGCTGGGCCCTGCTGCTCCCCGAGGGCTCTGTCCCAGGGGACACGGGACACGGGACACGGGGACACCGAGCCCGGGGGAAGGCTGGGGCTGCGGGAGGAGCACAGGGACGTTTTCCAAGCCCACAGCATCCTCTGCTGGCCGCTGCTGCCCGCGGATCCCGGGAATCCCGTGTGCTTCCCGAGGGCCGGGCTGAGCCGGGCCGAGCCGAGCTGGGATGAGCTGGGCTGGACTGGGATGAGCTGGGCTGCTCCCGGCTCTCCCAGAGCTGCTGGAAAAGGCTCCGGATTGTTGGGAATGCCCCGGCTGTGCCCCCTGCAGCCCTCGGGGTGCGCTGGTGTGTGGTCGTGTTCGAGGGAAGAGATGAGAACCGTGACTCCGTGTCTCAGAGGGGTGGTTTGTGATGTTGTGATGTATGCTGTATTGAAATGTTGTGCTAAAAACACAAAAATGCAAAAAAGAATAGAGAGAAAGAATACGGAAAGGAAAGGAAAGGAAAGGAAAGGAAAGGAAAGGAAAGGAAAGGAAAGGAAAGGAAAGGAAAGGAAAGGAAAGGAAAGGAAAGGAAAGGAAAGGAAAGGAAAGGAAAGGAAAGGAAAGGAAAGGAAAGGAAAGGAAAGGAAAGGAAAAAGGAAAGGAAAGGAAAAAGGAAAGGAAAGGAAAAAGGAAAGGAAAGGAAAAAGGAAAGGAAAAAGGAAAGGAAAGGAAAAAGGAAAGGAAAGGAAAGGAATGAATAACAGAATCTTGTGATGCTCACAGCCTTGACACAGGTGGCTGTCACTGGTCACCAAGTAAAAACAATTCCACGTGCCGGGTGAACAATTCCCCAACTCACATTCCAAAGCAGCAAAACACGGAGGAGCTGAAGCTTCTCAGGAGGAAAGACCCTGGCAAAAAGATTTTTCATAAAATATGTCTGTGACAGTGGTGAAGTGTTGGAAAGGTCCCGTTTGTCCCCTGGTTTATCCCCCTGTTTATCCCCTGGTTTGTCCCCGGCTGTCCCCGGTTTTTCCCCGGTTTATCCCCCGGGTTGTCCCCCGGTTTTTCCCCGGTTGTCCCCCCGGTTTGTCCCCTGTTTGTCCCCCGGTTTTTCCCCGGTTGTCCCCCCGGTTTGTCCCCTGTTTGTCCCCCGGTTTTTCCCCGGTTGTCCCCCCGGTTTGTCCCCGGTTTGTCCCCCAGTTTGTCCCCCCGGTTGTCCCCTCCTGCCGCTCCGGGCTCTGTCCCGCTCCGGGCTCTGTCCCGCTCCCTCCCGGGCTCGGCACGGGCGGCAGGTGGCGGTGCGAGCCCGCGGAGCTGAGCGGGGGACAGGGGACACCCGGGGATGTCACCGGCACCGCCCTGCTGTGCCCTGGTTCCTGTTAGGGACAGGGGACACGCTCTGGGGTGTCACCAGCACCGTCCTGCTGTGTCTGCTTTGGAAAGGGGACAGGGGACACCCTCGGGGGCTTGTCACTGTCACCGCCCTGCTCTGTCCTGGCTGTTGTTTGGGACAGGGGACACCCTCGGGGGCTTGTCACTGTCACCGCCCTGCTCTGTCCTGGCTGTTGTTTGGGACAGGGGACACCCTCGGGGGTCTGTCCCCCTCCCTGCCCCGCTGTCCCTTCCCCCTGGCCGCTGTCCCCGCGGTGCCCGCCGGGGCTGTGACATCCCGGGTTCGCTCCTGGCTCAGGAAAAACCCCCGGAGTTCCGTGGGAGCCGTGCCCGGGGCAGAGCATCCTTGGGATGCTCCGAGTCCCTGGATCTGCGGGAATTGCGTGGCTTCGCTCGGAGGTGCTTCCCGAGCTTCCCTTCGGGACGGCATTTTGTCCTTCCAGACCCTCCAAGCTCCGCGTGCGAACCTGGCTTGGGTTTTTCTGGATTTAGGGGCGAGGCAGACCCGTGAGAACGGCCCGGGGGGGATTTGGGGTCTCACAGGGGACAGTGCCGGGACAGCACAGGAGGGGAGCAGGGAGGGCTCTGCGGGGCTGGCACAGGGGGACCTGCAGTCCCCGGGCACAGATGTGTGACCCAGCACTGCACTGGGAGCTTTTCCGTCCCTTTTCCAGGGATTTTCCATCCCTTTTCCAAGGATTCTCCATCCCTGAGCGCATCTGCGTGGGGCAGTGTTGGATCTGCTTGGATAAATTTCTTCAGTGGGGACAAACCCCTTTTTCAGTGGGGAAAAACCCCTTTTTCAGTGGGGACAAACCCCTTTTTCAGTGGGGACAAACCCCTTTTTCAGTGGGGAAAAACCCCTTTTTCAGTGGGGAAAATCCCATTTTTCAGTGGGGAAAATCCCCTTTTTCAGTGGGGAAAAACCCCTTTTTCAGTGGGGAAAATCCCCATTTTCAGCAGGGACAGCGCTCACCCAGCGCTCCAGGAGCGGCAGCGTTTTTCGGGAACTCGTTTTGGGGACGTTTCCTGGGAATGGTGTGAATTTCCCTGCCCAGCCCAGCCCCGCTCCCTCCTCTCGAGCCTTTAAAAGCTCTTTTTTATTTCCAGGCGCTGCTCAGCGGGGAGTCAAGCCGGCTCCTGCCAAGTGTTAAATGAAATAATTAAAATCCCCGCTTTCCCCCCTCTTCCCGCTCCTCTCTCCGGTAATTAGCCGGGAAAACTGCGGGATGGGGATGGGGAAAGGGAGAAGGAGCGAGCGCCTTTCGCAGGCTCCCTCCTCCTCCTCCTCCTCCTCCTCCTGCTCCTCCTCCTGCTCCTCCTCCTCCCGGGCTGAGGAAGCTCGGCAGCGCTGTCAGATAAATCCCAATTAGCTCCCTGCCAAACTGGATTAGCGGGAATCGAGCCAGGTGGGGAATCAGCCTGGCAACAGCAGGAGGAGGGCGTGACTGACAGCTGTCAATCATCTCCCTGAGCGGCGGCTCAGGGTTTTTTGGGAGAAATGGGGAGGAATTTAAGGTCAGGCTGGTGCTGTCGCTTCCCAAGGGTGGAAGCGCGGCTGCTGCTGCCGCAGGAATTTTGGGATAACCCCTCCCTGCTGCCCCCAGCCCCTCCTGCCACCCTCTGTGACAAATGAAGCCACCAGTGCCACCAGCTCTGGGCTGGCCAGGGTGCACAGAGCATTTCCAGGAGAAATGAGTGAGGATGGGCCGGGAAATGAGGGATTTCCACCGTGTGAGGGCTCCCGTGGCCACCTGTCCCTCCCTCTGGCACAGCAGCCACCGTGGCTTTGTGGCTCCTGTCCCCCGCCGGGGCTGGCTGTCCCCCGGGCACCTGGCTGCTGCCAGGAGGAGGAGGAGGAGGAGGAGGAAGGCTGTGGTGCAGGGGGTGGTGGAGGAATCCATCCCTGCTCCATCCACAGACAAAAATCTGGGCGGGCTCTGCACACCTGGGCTGCCCCTTCTGCAGCCAAAGGTGGCTTTTATGCCCTTTTTTTTTGCTTTTATGCCTTTTTTTTTTTTGCTTTTATATCCTTTTTTTGCTTTTATGGCCTCTTTTTGATTCTATGGCTATTTTGCTTTTATGGCCATTTTGGCTTTTATGGCCTTTTTTTTTTTTTTTTTTTTTTCCTTTCTGCTCTTTTCATTTTTTGCTTTTCTGGCCTTTTTTGCTCTGGCTTCTCCTCCCTGGCCCCTCATTCCCCAAGGACACACCCCAAAGTGCCCAGGGAATGTCTGGGTGTCCCTGGCTGCCCGAGCAGAGCAGCAGGTGGCACCAGGGCTGTCCCTGCTGTCCCTGTCCCCAAAAGGGTGCAGAGCTGGAAATCTCTGGTGACAGGGACAAAATCGGGGTGCCAGATCCCACCCCAAATCCCCCAGGGGTGCCGTGCTGGGGTTTCCCGGGAGGAAGAGGAGCCAGCCCGGCCCTGCTGGGGCTGCAGCCCCCGAGAGTGGCCCCGCAGGGGCTGGAGGGGACAGGAGGGGACGGGGATGATTTGCATGAGAAAACAGCACGGGGAGGGTGCGGAGATGATTCCCTCTGGGAATCGTTCACAGCCCAGCCTTGTCCTGGATTGCTGGGGAGGTGCAAACCTCCATTCCCTTTGGGAATCGTTCCCAGCCCAGCCTGGGTTTATCCTGGATTGCTGGGGAGGTGCAAAGATGATTCCCTCTGGGAATGGTTCACAGCCCAGTTTGGGTTTTATCCTGGATTGCTGGGAGGATGCAAAGATGATTCCCTCTGGGAATCGTTCACAGCCATCCTGGATTGCCGGGGAGGATGCAAACCTTGATTCCCTCTGGGAAATTTCATAGCTGAGCCTGGCCTTATCCTGGATTGCTGGAAGGGTGCAGAGATGATTCCCTTTGGGAATCGTTCACAACCCAGGCTGGGTTTATCCCGGATTTCTGGGGAGGAGCAGACCTCCATTCCCTTTGGGAATTGTTCACAGCCCAGCCTGGATTGCTGGGAGGGTGCAAACCTTCATTCCCTCTGGGAATTGTTCACAGCCCAGTTTGGGTTTTATCCTGGATTGTTGGGGAGGGTGCAAAGATGATTCAGTTTGGGAATCCTTCACAGCCCAGCCTGGTTTATCCTGGATTCCTGGTCTGGCTCTGAAGCCCTGCCCGGGGGGGACAGGAGGGGACAGGGATGGTGCCAGTGGTGACAGCAGGGCAGGGCCTGGGTGGGGACATCGGGCAGGAACTGGGCACCTGTGCCAGGGGAATGATGGTGGAGCTGGAATGGGAATGGTGGAGGAACTGGAATGGGAATGGTGGAGGAACAGGGATGGGAAGGAAGCAGGAGCAGCAGAAGGATGCAGGGAGGTTCCAAGAGGAGCGATCTCCTGGACGTGACTTGGTTTTTTACCCCTTTTTTTTCTCAGTTTTTCTCCTTGGGATGCTCCCAGCCCTCGGAGAGGAGCAGGGGGGCTTTGTGGGGTGGCTGGGGGACAAATTGTTCCCGTCCCACGGGGACCTGCAGGCTCCTGGCGGGGTGCCCTGCTGAAGGGACCCCCAGTGTCCCCCCAGTGTCCCCGTGGCAGGATTCTTTCCTCTTTGTGTCCCTCGGGGGCTGCAGGTGCACTGCCAAGGTGGGGGAAGGATTTTTGGGAGGGGATGGGAGGGGAACCTCCCCCTGGCAAAGGGTTTTCACCCAGGTTGTTGCTTTTTGGAGGGGCGGGAAGCAGGAATGCAGTGGGAAGCAGGAATGCAGTGGGAAGCAGGAGTGCAGTGGGAAGCAGGAATTGTGAGCAGCCCCCGGAGCTGCCTCGGTGCAGCCACAACCCCCAGACACCCCGGAGGCAGAGGGGAAGCTCCAGGGGGCTGCAGGGGAAGCTGACCTTCCCTCCCTGCTGCTGCTGAGCTCGGGGAAACCCTCGGGGCTCGGGGCAGCTGCTCTGCCCGCAGCTCCCCTCTCCCCTCCCCACACCCCCACGGCGTCCATCTGTCCTGGGAGGGCTTGGAGATCCCTCCTGGTGCTGCCAGCCCCTCTGCAGCACCCTCCTGCCCCATTTTGGGCGATGAGCCAGCCCCACAGCCGTGGGGCCAGCCCAGGCTCTCTGTGACTTCCCCTCGAGGGGTTTTCCTGCAGCCTCCAGATTTTCCTCCCTGGTGAGGAAGAGCTCGGCTGTGCTGGCTGAGGAGTGATCCCGGTGCCCTGAACGTGCCGTTCCAGTGGCAGGGAATTGTTTCTGTTCTGCCAGGAATGCCAACCCTCCACCTGCAGCTCCCGGGTGTGGGTTGGGGCAGCAGCAATCCCTGCCCGGGGCTGTGGCAGCTCCCGGCCCGTCTGGAGCATCACCCAGCCCTGCTGGTGGCACCTTCCCCACCGCCGCGGGCACGAGGGGAGCAGGAAAAGCCAGGGATGGAGCGCTTCCATCCCTGCTCCTTTCTCCCGGCTGCTTTCCAGCAAGGCTGCGCCGGTAGCATCCCAAAAAACACCAACCGTGGTTTTTTCCCTGCTGTTCCCGTGGCTCTGCCGCCCCCGGGGGTCTCTGGGGGGAGCCTTCCTCCCCCCCCCCGCACCTCCATCGGGCTGAACCCCTCCCTGCTCATCCAGGGGGGTCCTGGGGGGTCTCGGGGTATCTCCCCCCTCCTTTCCCTGCGCTGCCCACGCCTCGCCCGGGCTGGGAGCGGCTCCGGCGCGACCCCCGCTCTTTGTCTGCGCCGCGCCCCTGCGCCCCCGCTCCCCTTTGTTGGGCACCGAGGGGCTTCGGAGAGCCCCCCCTCGCCGGGGCCGGGCCGAGGGGCGGGCGGAGGGAGGGAGGGAGGGAGGGAGGGAGGGAGGGAGGGAGGGAGGGAGGGAAGGAAGGAGGGAGGGAGGGAGGGGGCAGCTCCGGGCTCGCTCCGCGCTGCCGCTCCCTTGTCTGATGCTGCGCGGCCCCTTCCCCGCACGGAGAGCACCGGCATTAGGGATCCACCTCCCTCCCACCATCCACCCTGCCTCCCTCCCATCCCTCCCATCCATCCTCCATCCCTCCCATCCCTCCCGGCGCTCCATGCCCGGCTCCGCGCGGAGCCGCGCTCGGCCCGGCCGGGACCGGCATGTCCGAGCGGGGTGAGGCGGGCAGCTGCCCCCGCCGGGGCCGAGCCGGAGCCGGAGCCGGGCGCTGCAGAGCCGGGCTCGCCCCGGCAGCGAGCGGGGATGGAGCCGAGAGAGCCTCGGGGGGCGAGAGGGAGCGCCTGGCTCGGGCTGAGCCGCGTCCCTGAACCCTCGGGCTGATCCCGGGATTCTGGGCTGCTCCCGGAATCCTCGGGCTGCTCCCGGAATCCTTGGGCTGCTCCCTGAATCCTTAGGCTGCTCCCTGAATCCTTAGGCTGCTCCTGGAATTTTGGGCTGAATCTGGAATTCTGGGCTGCTCCCGGAATCCTTGGGCTGCTCCCTGAAGCCTTAGGCTGCTCCCGGAATTTTGGGCTGATCCTGGAATTCTGGGCTGCTCCCGGAATCTTTGGGCTGCTTCTGGAATTTTGGCTGCTCCCGGAATTTTGGGTTTCTCCCGCAACCCTTGGGCTGCTCCCGGAATCTTGGCTGCTCCCGGAATCCTTGCACTGATCCTGGAATTTTGGGCTTCTCTGGGAATCCTTGGGCTGCTCCTGGAATTTTGGCTGCTCCTGGAAATTTGCCTGCTCCCAGAATTTTGGGTTTCTCCTGGAATCTTGGCGTTCCTGGCTGCGAGGAGGGTCAGAGGCTGCTGTGTCCTGGAGGAGCCGCTGGACAGCGGAGGGAGCTCCGTGTGCCCGGAGCCAGGCTGGCCTGGATCTGAGAGGACATCCCAGAGGATCTGAGAGATTGTTCCAGAGGATCTGAGAGATTGTTCCAGAGGATCTGAGAGGTTATCCTGGAGGATCTGAGAGGTTATCACAGAGGATCTGAGAGGTTGTTCCAGAGGATCTGCAAGGATATCCTGGAGGATTCTTGAAGATATCCCGGAGGATCTCAGCAGTTATCCCCAAGGATCTCACAGGATATCCCAGAGGATCTGAGAGATTATCCCAGAGGATCTGAGAGGTTGTTCCAGAGGATCTGAGAGGATATCCTTGAGGATCCCTGAAGATATCCCAGAGGATCTCACAGGATATCCCAGAGGACAGCGATATTCCCAAGCCTGGCAGTGCTCCTGTGTCCTTGTCCTGGTGGGCTCAGCCACGGATTCGGAGCCCTCGGCGCTGAGATTCTGGTTTGCTTTCTGGGGATTTTGGTTTGCTTTCTGGGGATTTCGGTTTGCTTTCTGGGGGCACCCGTGGACTGACACCTCAGGCGCTGGCTGAGTGTCCCTGTGCCTCGGGAGCGGGCTGGAGCTGTCCCCAAGCTGTCCCCAAGGCCACGCCTCTGCCATGGCATCGCCGGGCGCGGAATCCTGAAGGTGCCCCCATCCCGCTGCCAGCCGAGATGGGAACCTCTGGGAAAACCTAGGCTGCCAAAAAACCACCCGGGCACAGAGGAGAGGCATCCACGTGAGCCGGGGGGTGACAGCCCAGCATGACAGCGTGCCAGCACCCCATGGCGCCGGGAGCCCTGGAGCGGGACCGGCTGTACCAGCACAAGGTGTCCCTGGTGGTGCGCTACTTCATGATCCCCTGCAACATCTGCCTCATCCTGCTGGCCACCTCCACGCTGGGATTCGCCGTGCTGCTCTTCCTCAATAACTGTAGGTGTCCCTGAGGGGGCAGGCTGGCCACGGGGCTGCTGGGGACAGCTCTGCTGGGGACAGCTCTGCTGGGGACAGCTCGGCTCCTGCCGGAGCTGCTCCTGCCCTGGGGACAGTCCTGGAGCTGCTCCTGCCTTGGGGACAGTCCTGGGATTGGCAGCTCTCTGCTGCCTTGGGGACAATCCCAGGATTGGCAGCTCCCTGCTCCGCACTCGGCTCTTCCCTTGGGGACAATCCCAGGATTGGCAGCTCCCTGCCCCATGCCTTGGGGACAATCCTGGAGCTGCTCCTGCCTTGGGGACAATCCCGGGATTGGCAGCTCCCTGCCCCACACTCGGCTCTTCCCTTGGGGACAATCGTCCTTGGGCAGCTCCTTGCTGCCCTGGGGACAATCCCAGGATGGGCAGCTCCCTGCCCCACGCCTTGGGGACAATCCCGGGGCTGGCAGCTCCCTGGTGCCTTGGGGACAATCCCGGCATTGGCAGCTCTCTGCTGCCTTGGGGACAATCCTGGAGCTGCTCCTGCCTTGGGGACAATCCCTGCATTGCCAGCTCCCTGCTCACACCTTGGGGACAATCCCGGGGCTGGCAGCTCCCTGCCCCACGCCTTGGGGACAATCCCGGGGCTGGCAGCTCCCTGCCCCACTTTTCCCTGGCAGGGAAGCGGGAGCAGAGCTGTGAGGGCGGCTCTGCGTGGGCCAGGACAGCTCCCACCTGCTGCTGCTGCTGCTGCTGCTGGCAGGCTGCATCCCAAATCCGGGTGGGGATCCGGGGATGGGGGTTTGGGAAGGGCTGGAGATGATCTGGGGGATGTGAGGATTTGGAAGATCTGTGATTGGGGGGAATGTGAGGATTTGGGAAGGGCAGGAGATGATCCAGGGGATGTGAGAATTTGGAAGGTCTGGTGCAGGTGATTTGGGGGGAATGTGAGGATTTGGGAATGGCAGGAGATGCTGGGGGGATGTGAGGATTTGGGAAGGGCAGGAGATGATCTGGGGGATGTGAGCATTTGGGAAGGGCAGGAGATGATCCGGGGGATGTGAGGGCTGCCCTGAGCTCTGGCCATGAATCTGATCCCTGGTGCAGCCCAGTGGATCCCTTGGCTGTGGATCCAGGATTTCTGCCTGGCTCCTGCTCCCCTTCCCAGGGAACATCCCATCTCCAGGCCAGCCCAGGGAGGGCAGGCAGACCCTGCAGCCGGGCTCTGGGGCGTGCAGCCCCTCCTGGGGGAGCTGAGCTGGGGATAAACCCTGGAAAACCCTCGGATGTCTCCACGGAGAGACATCCTGGGGTGGGGTTATCTCTGCCACAGCCCAGCTCCATCCCAAATCCCAAATCCCGGGGTTTGGGTGTTTCCCTGCAGCGTGGGAGGGGTTTTGGAGCCTGAGGGAGCTCAGCTCAGCTCCCCTGCTGCTCGGGGTCCCCAAACACAGCGGGGTGACAGGTGACCCTTCTGTGGTGACACCCACGGCCACCCCCAGTTCTGCTGCCCCTTCCTCCCACTTTTTGGGGGCTGCAGCATTCCTGCTGTGGGGTAACCTGCTGGGCAGGTGTGTGGGGTGGTCTCACAGCAGGACTGGCCTCACAGCCCCCCGGAGAGGGGGCAGGACAGGCTGGGGCAGACCCCAGCCCCGCCAGGCACCGGGGGCTGCTCCCAGATCCCAGAGACGCTCCAGGGGTTCCTGGGGCTGTCCCAAACTGGGCTTGGGTCATCCTGGGACCTCCTGGGAGCCAAACCTGCTCGGGGAGGGATGAAACAGCACCCCAAAAAGGGCTGGGGGCAGGGTTGTGCTTGAGGAACCGGTGACAGCTCCATTGGTACCTGGGGCTGTCCCAAACTGGATTTTGGTGATGCTGCCTCCCCTTCCTGCCGCTCCCTCCTGCCTCCAGGAGCTCCTGGGAGCCAAACCTGCTCATGGAGATAAACAGCATCTCATGGAGGGATAAACAGCACCCCAAAAAGGGTTGGGGGCAAGGTTGTGCTTGAGGAACCTGTGACAGCTCCATCAGTACCTGGGGACATCCCAAACTGGATTTTGGTGATGCTGCCTCCTGTTCCTGCCACTCCCTCCTGCCTCCAGGAGCTCCTGGGAGCCAAACCTGCTCGAGGAGGGAAAAACCAGCACCCCAAAAAGGGCTGGGGGCAGGGTTGTGCTTGAGGAACCGGTGACAGCTCCGTGGTTTTTGTTTCCTTGCAGACAAACCCAACAGTTACTTCACACAGACGCCGACGCCGCCGCGGGATGGTGAGTGCAGAGTGTGCCCAGGGCTTGGGGACAGCAGGAACCTGTCCTGGGCTGTCCTGTCCCCCAGGAAAACGGCTCCTGACCCCACTGATCCACGGGGATTTGGGGTCCCTCCCAGCCCGGCTGATCCCTGAGCCCTGGCAGTGCTGGGTTTGGGTGAGGAGGGAATGCAGGAACCCCTCCCTGTTCCCTTTTTCATGGATTTTTCTGGGATGCAGGATTTGGGTGAGGAGGGAGGGCAGGAGCCCCTCCCTGTTCCGTTTTCCCAGGGATTTTCTTGGGATGCAGGATTTGAATGAGGAGGGAGGGCAGGAACCCCTCAGTGCTCCCTTTTTCCATGGATTCTGTTGGGATGCAGGGTTTGAATGAGGAGGGAATGCAGGAGCCCCTCAGTGCTCCCTTTTTTCCAGGGATTTTCCTGGGATGCAGGATTTGGGTGAGGAGGGAGGGCAGGAACCCCTCCCTGTTCCCTTTTCCCAGGGATTTTCCTCCCTGGAAGCAGGGAAGGGCTGGAAAAGGTGAATTTCCTGCAGACTTGCATTTTCATTCTTGCCTCTCCCACCTTTCCTCTGGTTTCATGGAGAACTTTGGGGGTTTTTTTTGGGTTTTGTTTTGTTGGGTTTTTTTTGTTTTGTTTTGTTTTTGTGAGGTTCTTATCAGCCTCAGGAGCTGCTGGATGAGGGCAGGCAAGCCCAGGCTGAGATAAAACCATCACAGGAGCTTTGTTCCCTTTTAAACCCAGGCTTAAAACCCCTGCCTTTGCTGGCAGGCTCTCCCCCACCTTCAGGTGCACAGATAAGAGCCAACAAAAACCAGCAGCCAATTAATATTAATCTCCTCGTTGCCTTTTTTTTTTTTTTTTTCCCCCAATTTTTACCTCCCCTGCTGGGGGTGGGGGAGCAAAGGACGTGAGATAAAATGTGATTAATCTATAATTGGCCCGGGGAAAGGCATCTCGAGCGAAAAATAAACCCCCACGTGGGTGGAACTCCTTGCTCAGGGCTCCAAAACACCAACAGCCCGGCCCAGGCAGATGCCAGGCTTCCAAAAATCCCTGCTGGAGGTGGAGAAGTGCCCGTTTTGGGCAGAGAGCGCCTGCTGTGGGGTGCAGGAGGTGTTTTTGGGGGCCAGGGGACTCGGGGAGGGGGTGGGTTTGTGTTCTGCTCCTGCCCGGGCTGGGTTTGGTGTGCTTTGGGACAGGTTTGGGAAACGCTGGGGTTTGGGTGGGGAGGGGTCAGGAGATGGGGGGATGAAGGGGTGGGTAAACCTGGAGGGTTGGGGAGGTCCCTTCCCCCCTAAAAGCTGGGCAGGGTTAATGTCCAGCCTAGCAAAGCCGGGCAGGGTCACTGTCCAGCCTAACAAAGCCAGGCAGGGTCACTGTCCAGCCTAGCAAAGCCGGGCAGGGTCACTGTCCAGCCTAGCAAAGCCGGGCAGGGTCACTGTCCAGCCTAGCAAAGCCAAGCAGGGTCACTGTCCAGCCTAAAAAAACCGGGCCGGGTCACTGTCCACCCTAACAAAGCCAGGCAGGGTCACTGTCCAGCCTAAAAAAACTGGGCAGGGTCATTGTCCAGCCTAACAAAGCCAAGCAGGGTCACTGTCCAGCCTAGCAAAGCCAGAGCTCAGGTTTGGGGTGAAAAAGGGGCTGAAAAGCCAAGCAGGGTCACTGTCCAGCCTAGCAAAGCTGGGCAGGGTCACTGTCCAGCCTAACAAAGCCGGGCAGGATCACTGTCCAGCCTAGCAAAGCTGGGCAGGGTCACTGTCCAGCCTAGCAAAGCCAGCGCTCGGGTTTGGGGTGCAGGGAGCCCCCAGCCCCAGAAGTGGCAGCAGGGCAGGGTCAGTATTTGGGGCGGGGTTGGGCGGCTCCTCCTCGCTCCCCACCCGCCTGATGCCACCAATATTTAAATATTGATGAGCAGGGCGGAATAATTAACTATTGATAGGGCGGGGCTGACTATTTGAATATTGATGAGCGGGACTGAATAATTAAGTATTGATGGGGCGGGGCTGACTATTTGAATATTGATGAGCAGGACTGAATAATTAACTATTGATGGGGCGGGGCTGAATATTTAAATATTAATAGGGTGGGACCGACTATTTGAATATTGATGGGGCGGGGCTAAATATTTAAATATTGATAGGGCGGGGCTGAATATTTGAATATTGATGAGCAGGGCCGGGCTGGGGGACAGGAGCCGCCGGCCCAGCCGCTCTCCATGGCAACGGGCACCTCGCTCAGGCGGAATTAATTAATGCCCAGCCCGAATTAATTAGTGCCCCAGCCCAAACTATTAATGCCCCAGCCCAAACTAGTAATGCCCACCCCAAATTAATGCCCAGCCCGAATTAATTAATGCCCAATCTTGCCATTCCCAGGTGGCTGGTGGCCACTCCTGGGTGCCTGGTGGCCCCTCCCGGTGCCAGCTGTCCCTGCAGCCCTGGGCACCGCGGGCACCGCTGGGCACGGGGAGCTGGGGCCCCGCTAACGAAGCTGGGCTAATTAGGAGCTCGGGAAGTGGCCTGGCTGGGGGTTCCAAACTGGGAAAGGAGGCTCAGATGGGAGCTTGGGGAGGAATTCTTTCCTGGGAGGATGGGGAGGGCCTGGCGCTGCTTATTGCCTTTTTTCCCCTTTTTTTATCCTCTTTTTCCCCCTTTTTTATCCCCTTTTCCTCCCTTTTTTATCCCCTTTTCCTCCCTTTTTTATCCTCTTTTCCTCCCTTTTTAATCTTCATTTTTCCCCCTTTTTCTCCATATTTTTCCTGCCTTTTTATCCTTTTTTCCCCACCTTTCCCCCACCTTTTTTCCCTTGCCTTTTCCCCCGCCTTTCCCCTTTCCTTTTCCTATTTTTTCCTACCTTTTTTCCCCTCCTTCCCCCCCTTTTTTTCCTGCCCCTTCTCCCCCATTTTTCCCCTTTTCCCCCCCTTTTCCCTTCCCCTCCAAGCCAGCCCCATCTCCCCAGGCTCTGCTCCCCACTCCGTCCCCACTCCCCATCCCCTTCCCTGGGGATGAATCCCACAATTCCCATCCCCTGGAATTTTTAAACCTCATCTGCATTTTAAAAAAAACTCAAAGAAAGGGAAAGAGCAGCACTGGGAAGTGCAGGAGAGACTCAGACTCTTCAGAAAAATGATGAATCCCTTTAGATACCGGCGGGAGAGGAGGAGAATCCTTTTCCTTTTGATTTCCTGGGATTTATGGGATTTATCTGGTGCTGGGGTGGGAGAGGAGGAGAATCCTTTTCCTTTTGATTTATGGGATTTATCTGGTGCTGGGTTTGCAGCTCCAGAGTCTCCAGGCAGTCAAAGGCAAACGCGTGGGAATTGAAGTGTAAATGAGGGGTTGGATTTTGGGATTCCGCTTTTCCCTCATTCCCTGGGTCAGGCTCTGGTTCTGACGTGTGGGGTGCCCTGGGAGGGGGCACTGGGGGGCACTGGGGCAGGGGGCACCTCAAGGAATGGGTGGAGCTGTCCCGGGGAAGGGGGAAATTGGATTTTAGGGAAAGGTTTGGGGTCCCCTGGGTGTGTGTCCCCTTGTCCCCTGTGTGTGTCCCCGTGCCCCCCGTGTGTGTGTCCCTGTGCCCATGGGATGTCCTTGTGCCCATGGGATGCCCCTGTGCCTGCAGGGTGCCAGGGGGATGCTGTGTGGGTTTGGTGCCCCCCGTGTTTGTGTCCCTGTGCCCCTCATGTGTCCCCGTGCCCTCTGGATGTCCCTGTGCCTGCAGGGTGCCAGGGGGATGCTGTGTGGGTTTGGTGCCCCCCGTGTTTGTGTCCCTGTGCCCCTCATGTGTCCCCGTGCCCTCTGGATGTCCCTGTGCCTGCAGGGTGCAGGTTTGAGGCCATGTGTCCCTGTGCCCATTGGGATGTCCCTGTGCCTGCAGGGTGCTGGGGGATGCTGTGGGGTCTGGGGCCGTGTGTCCCCATGCCCATGGGATGTTCTTCTGCCCATTGGAATGTCCCCTGTGCCCACACGTGTCCCTGTGCCCGCAGGGTGCCGGGGCATGCTCTGTGGCTTCAGGGCCATGTGTCCCCATGCCCATTGGGATGTCCCTGTGCCCACACGTGTCCCTGTGCCCGCAGGGTGCCGGGGCATGCTCTGTGGGTTTGGTGACCCGTATGTGTGTGCGTCCCTGTGCCCACACGTGTCCCTGTGCCCGCAGGGTGCCGGGGCATGCTCTGTGGGT
This sequence comes from Passer domesticus, assembly GCF_036417665.1. Lineage (NCBI taxonomy): Eukaryota > Metazoa > Chordata > Aves > Passeriformes > Passeridae > Passer > Passer domesticus. Next base: position 6,801,365 of record NC_087495.1, on the reverse strand, counting down.
TTTGTGCCCCCCATGTGTGTGTGTCCCTGTGCCCATTGGGATGTCCCTGTGCCCGCAGGGTGCCGGGGCATGCTCTGTGGGTTTGGTGACCCGTATGTGTGTGCGTCCCTGTGCCCACACGTGTCCCTGTGCCCATTGGGATGTCCCTGTGCCCACACGTGTCCCTGTGCCCGCAGGGTGCCGGGGCATGCTCTGTGGCTTCGGGGCCGTGTGCGAGCGCAGCCCCTCGGAGCCGGGCCAGGCCTCGTGCGTGTGCAGGAAGGGTCCCTGTGCCCCCGTGGTGGCCCCGGTGTGCGGCTCCGACCACTCCACCTACAGCAACGAGTGCGAGCTGGACCGGGCGCAGTGCAACCAGCAGAGGAGGATCAAGGTGGTCAGCAAGGGACCCTGCGGTGAGTGGGGGGCGCTGGCGTGGCCCCAGGGCGGGCGGGGACACCTCGGGCGTGGCTGGAGGGGTGGGGACGGCGCTGGGGGCGCGGCGGGGATCGGCAGCGCTGCCCTGGGGTCAGCAGAGAGGGAGAAGGGGGAGAAACGGGGAAGTGGTGGGGAAATGGTGGAATAATGGTGGGGAAAATGGTGGGAAAGTGGTGGGGAAAATGATGGAGAAACGGTGGGAAAATGATGGAATAATAGTGGAAAAATGGGGAAATGGTGGAGAAATGGTGGGGAAAATGATGGGGAAATGGTGAGAAAATGGTGGGGAAATGGTGGAGAAATGGTGGGAAAATGATGGAGAAATGGAGGGGGAAATGGTGGGAAAATGATGGGGAAATGGTGGGGAAAATGATGGGAAATGGTGGCGAAATGATGGGGAAAATGGTGGAGAAATCGTGGGGGAATGGTGGAGAAATGATGGCCACAGGCTGGGCCAGCGACACCAAAGGCTGGGAAGGGACCCCAGCAAACTATGAGGAGGAAAAATGATGGAAAATTATCCATTACTGCTGGACTGGGGCTTTGGGAGGGATGGGTTTGGGGAATATTGGGATAGATTTGGGTCATTCCACAAGAGGAACGGGAGCACATCCTGTGCCAGGCTCTCACCTATGCTCTGTCCCCTCCTTGTCCCTCAGGCTCCAAAGATCCACTGAAGCTCTGGAAAATTATCCATTACTGCTGGATTGGGGCTTTTAGAGGGATGGGTTTGGGGGATATTGGGATAGATTTGGGTCATTCCACAAGAGGAACAGGACATCCCATGCCGCGCTCTCACCCGTGCCGTGCTGTCACCCGTGTCCCCCTCTGTCCCTCAGGCTCCAAAGATCCACTGAAGCTCTGGAAAATTATCCAGTGCTGCTGGATTGGGGCTTTTGGAGGGATGGGTTTGGGGGATATTGGGATATATTTGGGTTATTCCACGAGAGGAACAGGACATCCCATGCCATGCTCTCAGCCGTGCCCCCTCTCTGTCCCGCAGGCTCCAAGGACCCCTGCGCGGAGGTGACCTGCAGCTTTGGCAGCACGTGTGTCCCCTCCCCTGACGGCCAGGTGGCCAAGTGCGTGTGCCCCTCGTCGTGCAGCGGCGTCCCCGAGAGCCCCGTGTGCGGCAGCGACGGCCGCGACTACCGCAGCCAGTGCCACCTCAACAAGCACGCCTGCGACAAGCAGGAGAACGTCTTCAAGAAGTTCGACGGGCCCTGCGGTGAGGAGGGCGTGATCCGGGCAGGGGGGTGACCCCTTGGGGCACAGAGGAAGATTTTGGGGGGCTTTTGGGGGCCTCCAAATGGAAGGAGCAGAGTCTGGGATGCCCCGGTTTGGGCAGGGAGTGACCTTGGGCAGCAAGTGACTTCTTGGGACACAATGGAAGATTTGGGGGCTCTTGGGGTAATGCAGGGACAGAGCAGAACCTAAGAAGTCCCAATTTGGGCAGGGAGTGACTCCTTGGGACACAATGGAATATTTAGGAGCTCTTAGGGTAATGCAGGGATGGAGCAGAGCCTGGGAAGCCCCAGTTTGGGCAGGGAGTGACCTCAGGCAGGGATTGACCGTGCCAGAGGGCAGCAGGTGACTCCGTGAGGCACAAAGAAGATTTGGGAGCTCTTGGGTAATGCAGGGAAGGAGCAGAGCCTGGGAAGCCCCAATTTGGGCAGGGAGTGACCTTGGGCAGGGATTGACCGTGTCACAGGGCAGCAGGTGACTCCATGAGGCACAAAGAAGATTTGGGAGCTCTTGGGACTGTGCAGGGGATGGAGCAGAACCTGGGAAGCCCCGGTTTGGGCAGGGGGTGACCTTGGGCAGGGAGTGACCGTGCCAGAGGGCAGGGAGTGACTCCATGGGGCACAAGGAAGATTTGGGAGCTCTTGGGACCATGCAGGGGATGGAGCAGAACCTGGGAAGCCCCAGTTTGGGCAGGGGGTGACCTCGGGCAGGGAGTGACCTCGGGCAGGGAGTGACCTCGGGCAGGGAGTGGCCGTGCCAGAGGGCAGCAGGTGACTCCCACCCCACCCCACCCCGCTGCCCAGACCCGTGCCAGGCCGTGCCGAGCGAGCCGGGCCGCGTGTGCCGGGTGAACCCGCGGACGCGGCGGGCGGAGCTGCTGCCCCGGCCCGAGGGCTGTCCCCCGGGCAGGGACCCGGCCTGCGGCGACGACGGCGTCACCTACGACAGCGAGTGCGCCATGGCGCGCGCCGGCGCCATCCGGGGCATGGACATCCAGAAGGTGCGCTCGGGGCAGTGCCAGCCGCAGGGTGAGTGCCCTCCTCCTCGTCATCCTCTTCATCTTCATCCTCCTCATCCTCCTCCTCCTCCTCCCTCGGAGCATCCCCTTGGTGCCTGGAGGCTGTATTATATTTAAAATGCTAGTAGTTCTTTGCTAAATGTGTAGTATGTTCTTTTTAAATATATTCTTTAATATATTAATATATAAATAGATTTATATTAATATATTTATACATTATCTATATGTTAATATATGATACATTACTATATAGACTACATAATTTATATATTATATATAATATATAATATGTAATATATAATATATAATATATAATGTATTATATAAAAATGATATATAATATATGATATATTTTATATACTATGAAAATATATTATATATATTCATATATACTTTATATAATATATAAAGTATATATAAAAAAATATAATTGTGATATCTAAATGTATGAACATGTAAGTACATATCATACAATATATTAATTATATAATACATTATATACATTAAATATATATAAATAATTGCATCATAATATAAAAACGTATAAATATATATGGCATATTATATAAAATATTATATAATACATCATATATAATGTGTATAATAAACATTATATTATATATAATGTATATAATAATGTAATAATTCTAGAATGTGTATTATATAATACAATACATATATATTGTATTATATAGAATATATATTATGTATGAATATATAATGCATAATTATCATGTATAATTAATTATACTGTGTATTATGTATAATTAACATAATTCATTATAATACACTATATATTAATATAATAGTCTAAAGGCATCAGTACAGAACCTGAAAAACATAAAAGTTAAAATTTGAAGCATCTGTACAGAACCTGAAAAATATAAAAATTAAACCTTAAAGCATCTGTAGAGAACCTGAAAAACAAATGTTAAAACTTAAAGCATCAATACAGAAGCTGAAAAACATAAAGGTTAAAACTTTATGTTTTTTCAAGTTCTCTACAGTTCATCTGTAGAGAACTTGAAAAATACGAAAAAAAACCCACTAAAACATTTTAAAACCCCACAAAACCATGAAAACCCCCACTGAAGCCCCGCTGTGCCCTGTCCCCGCAGACAAGTGCCAGGAGGAGTGCAGGTTCAACGCGGTGTGCCTGAACCGGCGCGGGGCCGCGCGCTGCTCCTGCGAGCGCATCGCCTGCGACGGCGCCTTCCGGCCCCTGTGCGGCCGCGACGGCCGCACCTACGGCAGCGAGTGCCAGCGGCGCCGCGCCGAGTGCCTGCAGCAGCAGCACATCCCCGCCCGCCACAGCGGGCCCTGCGGTGAGCCCGCCGGGGGGCACGGCAGCTGGGGGCCCCAGGTTGTCCCATAGGGGCGGTGTCATGTAAGGGTGGTGGTCCCCAAGTTGTCCCATAGGGGTGGTGGTCCCCAGATTGTCCCACGGGGATGGTGTCATGTAGGGATGGTGGTCCCCAAGCTGTCCTGCAGGGGTGGTGTCATGTAGGGATGGTGGTCCTCAAGTTGTCCTGCAGGGGTGGTGTCATGTAGGGATGGTGATCTCCAAGTTCTCCTGTAGGGATGCTGTCATGTAGGGGTGGTGGTCCCCAAGTTGTCCCATAGGGGTGGTGGTCTCCAAATTGTTCTGTAAGGGTGGTGGTCCCCAAATTGTCCAGCAGGGATGCTGTCCTGTAAGGGTGGTGGTCCCTAAGTTGTCCCATAAGGGTGGTACCATGTGGCGGTGGTGGGTCCCAAGTTGTCTTACAGGGATGGTGTCATGTGGGGATGGTGGTCCCCAAGCTGTCCTGCAGGGATGGTGGGCCCCAAGTTGTCCTGTAGAGATGCTGTCCTGTAGGGATGGTGGTCCCCAAGTTGTCCCATGGGGTGATGTCATGTAGGGATGGTGGGTTGCAATTTGTACCTTAAGGATGGTGGTCTCCCAATTGTCCTGCAGGGGTGGTGGTTCCCTTCTGTCCTGCAGGGGTGGTGGTCCCCAAGTTGTCCTGCAGGGATGGTGTCATGTAGGGGTGGTGGTCCCCAAGTTGTCCCACGGGGCGGTGTCATGTAGGGATGGTGGGTCACAATTTGTCTCACAGGGGTGGTGATCCCCAAGTTGTCCCACAGGGATGGTGTAATGTGGGGGTTGTGGGCCCCAAATTGTCCTGCAGGGATAGTAGTCTCTAAGTTGTTCCATGGGGATGCTGTCCTATGGGAATGTTGGTCCGTCCTGTCTTGTAGGGATGGTGGTCCCCAAGTTGTCTCACGGTGATGGTGGTCCCCAGGTTGTCCTTGTAGGGTTGGTGGTCCCCAAGTTGTCCTGTGGGGATGGTGTCCCATGGGGATGCTGTCCCCAAATCATCCCACAGGGATTCTGGTCCCCCCTATCCCACAGGGCTGCTGTCCCATGGGGATGCTGGAGCCCAAACTGCCCCACGGAGGTGTCAGTCCCCAAACTGCCCCATGGGGACGCCGGTCCCCTCTCTGCTGTGGGAACGCCGATCCCCCACCCACCCCTGGCCCTCCCCAGCTGCCCCAGGCAGGGTGGCCGGCTGCGGGGCTGCAGTGGCCAGCTGCGGGGCTGCAGTGGCCGGCTGCGAGGCTGCAGTGACAAGCTGCGGGGCTGCAGTGACAAGCTGCGGGGCTGCAGTGGCCAGCTGCGAGGCTGCAGTGGCCAGCTGCGGGGCTGCAGTGACAAGCTGCGGGGCTGCAGCGGGTGCCCAGCAGGGGCTCAGCCCGGAGTGCAGCACCTGGGACGTCCCTGGCCCGTGTTTCTGTCCCTCCAGCAGCCCTGCCGTGTGCCCGTCCCGCTGTCCTGCTCGTGTCTCTGTCTGCCGTGTGACACGGGGGACACCCGTCCGTGTTTGAGCCGAGTGTCTGTGCCCTCCTGCTGCTCTCTGTCCCTCCCCACCACGTTGCCTTCAATCCATGCCCATCCATTGCTCCACCCGGGGTAGTGCCAGTCTCCAAAGCCCTTCCATGCTCTCCTTTCCATGCCCGCCTGCTTGTCTCCGCCGGGAGCTCTTCCCTCTGTGCCCTGTCTGCAGCTCTCACCGTGTCTTTGTCTCGTCTCTAGGAGAAGCTCCCCAATGGACCTTTCTCAGGAGGATGGGCTAGGATGGGGCTTTGGATCCTTAGGATGCTGGCAGTGCCCAGGTGTAAGGCTCTCCCCCGGGGAGTGGAGGAGGTTCAAGCAGCCCCTGCGCTGATTTGGATGGGTTACAAGTTGTTCATTTCGGCTCAGTTTGGGTTTTTCCCACCTCTGGAACTGCTATCCTGCTCTTTTAAGCTGATGTTTGATCAGGTTGAGCCTCCTGAAGTGCTTGGCAATCAGAATCCCACGCTGGGGATGTGTTTTATTGGCTTTGTGCTCCTGCTGGAGGCTTTCGAGGCTGCCAGACCCAGCTGCTGGAAAGGAATTTGTCAGGCTCCCAAAATCCCACTCAGAATAATCACAGCTGTTATTTTTAAGCATCCATTTCTCCGTGTTCCTGGTGGGGGAATGGCTGGGAGTCAATTCCCCAAGTTTTCCCTGTGGGAAGGGCTGTGATCCCATGGTGGGGGGGGATTTTTTGCAGCCCTGGCTCCCTGGGCCCTCTTCAAACCTTCCCCTGTGCCTCCTTGAGAGGCTGCAAATTCCCAGATTTCTGGGATGAGCAGGGCATTCACGCTGCTCTGAGCGTCAGCCACGCCTCATTCCCACCGTGTTCCGTGGCAAAAGGCCAGGAGCAGCAGGATGAGGCCCTGGTGCACCTGCCATTCCTCTCTCCACCTCCCTCTCCCGGATTTCAGCTCCCTCCAGCTCCCCTCCCTCCTGCCCAGCACACATCTGCTTCCAGGAGCTGCGTCCTGCTGGGACAGGAGCAAAAAACGGGGGAATGAATCAAAACCAGGGCTCTGTCTGCCAGAACTGGGGCTGCAGAGTGCCTGTGACAGCTCCAGGCAGCCCTGGAGCCCGTCCCCACGAGGTGTGAGCAGATTTTTTTTAGCCCTGTCAGCTCTGGAAAGGAGAAGGAGAAGCTCTGAGCTCCCTGCCTGGGAGCTGTGGGAATGCAGAGCTGGGGAAGGGCTTGGCAGCATTTTAACCCCTCACAAGCACCTGCCCGACAAACCCCGAGCTCTCCTGCCTCTTCCAGCAGCCAGGCCAGGGAGGCAAAGCCAAACAAAACCGTCCAAGCCATCAAAAGAGAAGAAAGTGATTAGAAGAACAATTGGAAAATACATCACACAGCAATTTCTATTTTGCAGCTAGCTGTTAAGAGCTCGCTTGTTTGTTTGTTTGTTTTCAGCTCAGGTCCTCATTCAAAACCAAGTTTTGCAATTTCAATTGGTAAAATAACAATTCTTTATATGCATTCATCATCAAATTTCGTGCTTTGAATCCTTCTGGGTGCTGCAGCTGAGAAAGAAGGGATGGGATGAGGCTGAGCTGGCCAGGAGCGAAGGAAAGAAGGAGGGAAGGTGTCTGTAGCTGCATCTGTCTTTTCCTCTCTCTGCTGTCCTCTCTTTCTCTCTCTCTCTCTTTCCTGTTTTGTCTGTGTCTTGTGTTTTACAGTGTTGCCTGTGTGGAGGAAGGAATTCTGTCCTGGCACCACCCTCCTGCACCTCTGCTGGGAGCTCGCCTGTGCCCCTCCTCCGTGGCCAGGGCCTCTCCTGGCTCCTCTCACTGCTCCCACCTGTCTCTAGCTTGGCCTGAGAGCCCCCAGGATGGAGAGCTTGCCCCGGGGTTTGTCCCATCCCTGGCCCCAAACCCTGCTGCAGTGGAAATTGCTCTTGCCCGGTGCTCGCGGTGCCCTCCAGGCAAAGGAGAGTGGGAGCAGAGGTGGGTGCTGGAGCCCCCCGCTCCTCAGCCAGCCCCCCCGGGCTGCTGCACAACTCTGCACTGCTCCTGGTTGATTTTTCCCTCTCCTTCTGCTCCCAGTTAACCCCCCCAGCTTCCCCAGCTCCTCCTGCCTGGAGCTCTGCCCCAGCTGTGCCGCCCCAGCTGTGCCGCCCCAGCTGTGCCGTGTGTCCTGCCTGTCCCCTGTCCTAGCCCAGGGCTGCGAGCTCCCCAGGGCTCCCAGCTCGCTCTGCCAGGCTCAGAGGAGCAGAATTCCAATTCTGCTCTTCCCTGGGAATATTTCCCAGTGGAATCAGCGTCTCTGTGTGGGGGGGATGGAGTTATGGGACAAAAATGGGAAACAAACACAGGGGCAGCGCCCCAGGGAGCAATTCCTGGTCCTTGGGAAGAGCTCAGAGCTGCAGGGAGGTTGGGGACAGAGCTGGAGTCGTGTCCTTGTGCCTGAAGTTGGGGACAGAGCTGTGTCCTTGTGCCTGAGCTGAAGTTGGGGACAGAGCTGTGTCCTTGTGTCTGAGCTGAAGTTGGGGACAGAGCTGTGTCCTTGTGCCTGAAGTTGGGGACAGAGCTGTGTCCCTGTGCCTGAGCTGAAGTTGGGGACAGAGCTGTGTCCCTGTGCCTGAGCTGGGGACAGAGCTGTGTCCCTGTGCCTGAGCTGAAGTTGGGGACAGAGCTGTGTCCCTGTGCCTGAGCTGAAGTTGGGGACAGAGCTGTGTCCCTGTGCCTGAGCTGAAGTTGGGGACAGAGCTGTGTCCCTGTGCCTGAGCTGAAGTTGGGGACAGAGCTGTGTCCCTGTGCCTGAGCTGGGGACAGAGCTGTGTCCTTGTGCCTGAAGTTGGGGACAGAGCTGTGTCCTTGTGCCTGAGCTGGGGACAGAGCTGTGTCCCTGTGCCTGAGCTGGGGACAGAGCTGTGTCCGTGTGCCTGAGCTGAAGTTGGGGACAGAGCTGTGTCCTTGTGCCTGAGCTGTCCCCTCCCCTGTTCCTTTGCAGACCCTTGGCCCTAGGCTGGGACTAGGTAGGAGGATCCTGATCCAGGCCCCTCCTGGCTGCCTGGCACAGGTGTGCCACAGAGGTGCCACCACTGTGCTGGTGGCAGGGGAGGTGCCCAGGGCCACTGCAGAGGGACCTTCCCCAGCTCTGCCTCCTGCCTGTGCTGTGTCTGCTCTTGCTCCATCTCCTCCAGGCTGCACTGTCTGTCCCCACCTGTGTCCTTGTCCTGTGTCCTTGTCCTTGTCACCGTGGTGTCCTTTCCTTGTCCCAGAGGGTCACTGGGCAGGGCTGGCCCTGTCCCCAGCAGCATGGCCACTCCTTCCTCAGGGTGCTGGGGGGATTCTTGGTTGGAGCTGGGGTGATCCCCTGGGATGTCCCTGCCAGCAGGGAGTGGGACATCCCCCAGGGGAGGTGGCACTGCTGGCCTGGGCATCCACAGGGAATTCCCTTCCCGACCCCGGGCTGAGGGAAGGCCACGGGATGTCCCCATCCTGCCCCACAGCAGCTCCCGGGGAAGAGGAGGCAGGAGGATGGGCTGGGGGGTGAGCAGCGTGGTGGAACCAGGTGTGGAAACCTGCGTGGTCCTCCCCAGGCAGCTCCTCCTGGGAGCCCCGGGAGCTTTTGGGGAGCAGGGTGGATCCCAGGGAAGGGAGGTTTTCATGGAGCAGTGTGATCCTGGTGGTGTGGATCCCAGGGAAAGGAGCTTTTGGGGAGCAGTGTGGATCCCAGAGAAAGGAGCTTTTTGGGGGAGCAGTGTGGATCCCAGGGAAGGGAGGTTTTAGGGGAGCAGTGTGGATCCCAGGGAAGGGAGGTTTTTGGGGTGCAGTGTGGATCCCAGAGAAAGGAAGCTTTTTGGGGAGCAGTGTGATCCTGATGGTGTGGATCCCAGGGAAAGGAGCTTTTTGAGGAGCAGTGTGCATCCCAGGGAAGGGAGGTTTTAGGGGAGCAGTGTGGATCCCAGGGAAGGGAGGTTTTAGGGGAGCAGTGTGGATCCCAGGGAAGGGAGCTCTCCCTGTGGAAGGTTCTGCCAGTGCTGCTCACATGCGCGGGCAGGGGACAAGGTGGCAATGCTGTCCCCATTCCTGCCATCCCTCACCTCTGCCACGCATGGGGGCCGTGCTGAGCCGGGCATGGCGGGCTGGCACGGAGGGCACAGAGCCCAGCAGCTCTGCCCGTTCACCCCGCTCCATGCCAGCGCCCCCGAGCCACCCGCGCCTGTCCCTGTCCCCTCGCAGACCTGGGCGCGCCCAGCCCCTGCCTGAGCGTGGAGTGCTCCTTCGGGGCCACGTGCGTGGTGAAGAACCAGCAGGCCGTGTGCGAGTGCCAGCAGCAGTGCCAGGGCCGCTACGACCCCGTGTGCGGCACCGACCAGCGCACCTACGGCAACCCCTGCGAGCTGCACGCCATGGCCTGCCTGCTGCAGAGGGACATCGGCCTGCGCCACAAGGGGCCCTGCGGTGAGACACGGGGCTGGGGCCTCAAAAGGGACCTTGGGGTCAGGGACAAGGGGCCCTGAAGTGAGATTTGGGCTGGGATTGTGCTGGTGGTGGTGGTGGTGGCTGTGGCCTCAAAAGGGACATTGGGGTCAGGGACAAGGGGTCTTGTGGTGAGATTTGGACTGGGATTGTGCTGGTGGTGGTGGTGGCTGTGTCCTCAAAAGGGACATTGGGGTCAGGGGACAAGGGGCTCTGCAGTGAGACATGGCTGGGGGGTGGCTGTGGCCTCAAAAGGGACATTGGGGTCAGGGATAAGGGGTCTTATGGTGAGATTTGGGCTGGGATTGTGCTGGTGGCGGTGGTGGTGGCTGTGCCCTCAAAAGGGACATCAGGGCTCTGATGTGAGATTTGGGCTGGGATTGTGGTGGTGGTGGCCTCAGAAGGGACCTTGGGGTCAGGGACAAGGGGCCCCATGGTGAGACACGGGGCTGGGGGGTGCCTGTGGCCTCAAAAGGGACATTGGGGTCAGGGACAAGGGGTCTTGTGGTGAGATTTGGGCTGGGATTTTGCTGGTGGTGATGGTGGTGCCTGTGGCCTCAAAAGGGACATTGGGGTCAGGGACAAGAGGCCCTGTGGTGAGACATGGCTGGGGGTGGCTGTGGCTTCAGAAGGGACATTGGGGTCAGGGACAAGAGGCCCTGTGGTGAGACACCAGCCCGGGGTTGAGGGCGGGTGTCTGTGTCCTCAAAAGGGACATCATCAGGGCCCTGATGTGAGATTTGGGCTGGGATTGTGCTGGTGGTGGTGGTGGCCTCAGAAGGGACATTGGGGTCAGGGACAAAGGGCTCTGCAGTGAGACACGGCTGGGGGTGGCTGTGGCCTCAAAAGGGACCTTGGGGTCAGGGACAAGGGGTCTTGTGGTGAGATTTGGGCTGGGATTGTGCTGGTGGCGGTGGTGGTGGCTGTGTCCTCAAAAGGGACATCAGGGTTGAAAAACAAGGGGCCCTGATGAGAGATTTGGGCTGGGATTGTGGTCATGTTGGTTGTGTCCTCAAAGGGAAACCAGGGTCAAGCACAAAGGGCCCTGTGGTGAGATTTGGGCTGGGATTGTGGTCTTGTTGGTTGTGTCCTCAAAGGGACATCATGGTCGGGAACAAGGGACCATATGGTGAGATTTGGGGTTTGTTGTTGTTTTGTTGTTCTTGGTGGCCTGTGTCCTTCTGAGGGACACCAGGGTCAAGCACAAGGGGCCCTGTGGTGACATTTGGGCTGGGGTTGTTGTTTTGGTTTGGTTGTTGTTGTTGGCCTTTGTCCTCAAAAGGGAGCCCAGGGTGGAGGACAAAGGATGTGATGAGATTTGGGCAGGGGGATTATTTTGTGGTTGTTAAAAGAAAAACCTCCAGGCCAGGATAAAAAAACACCAGACTGGGATGAAAACCTCCAGGCCAGGATAAAAACCTCCAGACCAGGATAAAAACCAAGATAAAACCCACCAGTCCAGGATAAAAACCAGGATAAAAACCAGGATAAAAACCACCAGACCTGGATAAAAACTAGGATAAAAACCACCAGACCTGGATAAAAACCAGGATAAAAACTACCAGACCTGGATAAAAACTAGGATAAAAACCACCAGACCTGGATAAAAACCAGGATAAAAACCACCAGGCCAGGATAAAACCCACCAGGCCAAGATAAAAACCAGGATAAAAACCACCAGGTCAGGATAAAAACCAGGATAAAACCCACCAGGCCAGGATAAAAACCAGGATAAAACCCACCAGGCCAAGATAAAAACCAGGATAAAAAACACCAGGTCAGGATAAAAACCAGGATAAAAACCACCAGACCTGGATAAAAACCTCCAGAGCAGAATAAAAACCAGGATAAAACCCACCAGACCTGGATAAAACCCTCCAGAGCAGAATAAAAACCTGGAGGCCAGCAGCAGGAGCCGAGCAGGGGGTTGGTGCCTCCTCCTCCCCCATGCCAAGGCAGCAGCTGCTGTGTGCAAGAGAAAAGCAGGAAAAGCACCTTGGAGCCAAATTCCTGCTGAAATGAGTGGCAGGGAGGGAGGGGAGGTGTTGGGAGGAGAGGATGAATCAGTGAATACCCAGGAGTCAGGGGATGTGCTTGCTGCTGTCTCCTGCGAGGACGGGGAGCTGCTTGGAGAGGGTTTTTTGTACAAAAAATCAAGGTTTTTCTGTGCTCCCAGAAAAAAAAACTAATATGAACCTTAATGGGAAGCTCAGAACTACACAGGAAAGCAGCACGGAATCTGAAAATTAGAAAAGATAAAACCTGAGGCATCGTTGCAGAACCTGAAAAATAGAAGAGCCAAAACCTGAGGCATCATTGCAGAATCTGAAAAATAGAAAAGCCAAAACCTGAGGCATCATTTCACCTCTTTAGAGGCTCAACAAGGCCTTTACCTTGTCGAGTCTCTATTTTAAATATTTCCTAATAATAAGGAAAAATATAATAATATTATATTAATAGGAAAATATAAATATATAAAAATATAATAATATTTCCTAATTATATATCCTAATAATAGGTATTTAATAACAGACAAGTGGGGAGGTTGTCAGTCAGTCTGTGCCTTCCTCATCCCTGGAAGCGCCCAGGTTGAAGAGCCCTCAAAAACGAGCTTTACCTCCAACCCAGACAATTTATATATAAATATAATAAAATATAATAATATAAAAATAAAATATAATAATATTTCCTAATGATATGTATTTAATAAGAGATAAGTGGGAAGGTTGTCAGTCAATCTGTGCCCTCCTCATCCCTGTAAGCGCCCCGGTTGAAGAGCCCTCCAAAACGAGCTTTGCCTCCAACCCAGACAACTTATATATAAAATATATTCATATTTCCTAACAATACCTAATAATAAATATATAAAAATATAATAATAATACCTAATAACATGTATTTAATAAGAGATAAGTGGGGAGATTATCAGTCAGTCTGTGCCCGCCTCACCCCTGTAAGTGCCCCGGTTGAAGAGCCCTCCAAAACGAGCTTTGCCTCCAGCCCAGACCACTTATATGTAAATATTATAATAATATAATAATATATAATAAAATTTCCTAATAATACCTAATAATATGTATTTAATAAGAAATAAGTGGGAAGGTTTCCAGTCAATCTGTGCCCGCCTCACCCCTGTAAGCGCCCCAGTTGAAGAGCCCTCCAAAACGAGCTTTGCCTCCAGCCCAGACCACTTATATGTAAATATTATAATATAATATAATGTAATATAATATAATAATACAATATAATACTATTTCCTAATAATATGTATTTAATAAGAGATAAATGGGGAGGTTATCAGTCAATCTGTGCCCGCCTCACCCCTGTAAGCGCCCTGGTTGAGGAGCCCTCAAAAACGAGCTTTACCTCCAACCCAGACAATTTATATATAAATATAATAATATAATATAATATAATAATATATAATAATATTTCCTAATTATACCTAATAATATGTATTTAATAAGAGATAAGTGGGGAGGTTATCAGTCAGTCTGTGCCCACCTCACCCCTGTAAGCGCCCCGCTTGAAGAGCCCTCCAAAACGAGCTTTCCCTCAGCCCGTCCCACCCTCCAGCGACCCAGCAGTGCCTGAGCCCTGCCCTGACTCAGACCCTGCCCTGCCCTGCCCAGAGCGCTGCGGGAAGTGCCAGTTCGGTGCCATCTGCGAGGCGGAGAGCGGGCGCTGCGTGTGCCCCACCGAGTGCGTGCCCTCGGCGCAGCCCGTCTGCGGCACCGACGGCAACACCTACGGCAGCGAGTGCGAGCTGCACGTCCGAGCCTGCACCCAGCAGAAGAACATCCTGGTGGCTGCCCAGGGCCCCTGCAGTGAGTGCCACCGCGTGCCCTCCATGCCCTCTGTGCCCCCCTTGGCACCGGTGCCCGCCCCGCGGTGCTTGTGCCGCGCTCGCCCTGCCTGAGTGATTTTCCCTTTTACCTGGGGGGTGATTGGGTGTTTCCAGCAGCTTTGGTTTGGTTTCCCCCTCGCTGGAAGTGCCCCCCGTGTTGTTTGTCTGAGCCAAGCAGAGAAATTGGATTAATGTCCATGGGGCCGGGGCAGGAATTAGGCTAAAAATGTGTTAACAGGCGGCAGCAGAAGTGAGAGCAGGGCTGTGTGTGATCCTCTCCCTCCCCTCCATCCCCTGGGGTCAGTTCCTCTTTGTTCCTGCTTTCCTCCCCACTCCCCAGCCCGGGGAGCTGTCTGGGCTAATTTCTTAATGAATTAAAAGCCCTGCTCGGCTCCTTCATGATTACAAAAGCTGCAGTGATGATTTGAGCCTCAATAAAACCTGTCCAGCTGGGCTGAGATTCCCCGAGAATTTGGGGGAGAATTTGGGGGAGGACGGCTGAGGGCGGCAGCTGCCTCCTGGTATCAATAATGAAACGAGATTTTTTTCCTCCAGAAAGAGCTGCTGGCAATCCAGAATACTCAGGGTGGGCACCCAGTTTGCCCAGATTAAATAAGGAACGAAAATAACAAATTAATAACGAATTTGTAATGGTGGTGCCACCAGCTCTGTGACAAAACCCTGGCGGCCACGGGAGCCACTCGGGGTGGCTGATGTGTCCCTCCCTGTGCCCCAGGGTCATGTGGCAGCTCGGTGTGCTCCTTTGGTAGCCGCTGTGTGGGTGGGCAGTGCCTGTGCCCGCGCTGCGAGCGCCAGCCCCCGGCCCCCGTGTGCGGCACCGACGGCGTCACCTACGACAGCCCCTGCCAGCTGCAGGTGGCCTCGTGCCAGCTGCAGAAGAGCATCGAGGTGGCCAGGATGGGACCCTGTGAGGACGGTAGGTTGGTCCTGCTTCTCCGTGGGGTGGGGGGAAAGGGGGGAAGGAGCGAGGGGAGGTTCTCTTGCTGTGCCCTGTGAGACCCCAAACCCCTCAGAGCAGTGGGTCCTGTGCCAGCCACGCTTCCCTCACTGTCCCTCTGTGCCCTGTGAGACCCCAAAAACCCCTCAGAGCATGCCCTCTGTGCCCTGTGAGACCCCAAAAACCCCTCAGAGCATGCCCTCTGTGCCCTGTGAGACCCCAAACCCCTCAGAGCAGCGGGTTCTGTGCCAGCCACGCTTCCCTCACTGTTCCTCTGTGCCCTGTGAGACCCCAAAAACCCCCAAAATAGCAGGTCCTGTGCCAGCCACGCTTCCCTCACTGTCCCTCTGTGCCCTGTGAGACCCCAAACCCCTCAGAGCAGTGGGTCCTGTGCCAGCCACGCTTCCCTCACTGTCCCTCTGTGCCCTGTGAGACCCCAAAAACCCCTCAGAGCAGCGGGTTCTGTGCCAGCCACACTTCCCTCACTGTTCCTCTGTGCCCTGTGAGACCCCAAACCCCTCAGAGCATGCCCTCTGTGCCCTGTGAGACCCCAAACCCCTCAGAGCAGCGGGTTCTGTGCCAGCCACGCTTCCCTCACTGTTCCTCTGTGCCCTGTGAGACCCCAAAAACCCCCAAAATAGCAGGTCCTGTGCCAGCCACGCTTCCCTCACTGTCCCTCTGTGCCCTGTGAGACCCCAAACCCCTCAGAGCAGTGGGTCCTGTGCCAGCCACGCTTCCCTCACTGTCTCTCTGTGCCCTGTGAGACCCCAAAAACCCCTCAGAGCATGCCCTCTGTGCCCTGTGAGATCCCAAACCCCTCAGAGCAATGGGTCCTGTGCCAGCCACGCTTTTCTGGTGCCACTCTGTGCCCTGTGAGACCCCAGACCCCTCAGAGCATTGAGTCCTGCACCAGCCATGCTTTCCTCACTGTCCCTCTGTGCCCTGTGAGACCCCAAAACAGCAGGTCCTGTGCCAACCATGCTTCTCTGGTGCCCCTCCTGCCCTGTGAGACACCTCTGTGCCCTCTGAGACCCCAGTCCTGTGCCAGCCCCCTTCTAATTCCAGCCCCCGTTCTGCTATCCCGTTTTTTTCCAATTCTATCCAAACTATTTTGGGCACTGCCAGGGATCCAGGGGCAGCCACAGCTTCTCTGGGCACCCTGTGCCAGGGCCTGCCCGCCCTCACAGAGAGGAATTTTTTCCCCATATCCCACCTAAATTTCTTGGGTTTCAGCTGGAATCCATTCCCCCTTGTCCTGCCTCTGCATCCTGTGTAAATTTTCCCTTTTTTTCCCCTATTTCCCACCTAAATTTTTCAGTTTTCAGTTTGCAGCCAATCTCCTTTGTCCTGTCTCTGCATCCTGTTTAAATTTTCCCCTTTTTTCCCCCTATATTCCACCTAAATTTTTCAGTTTTCAGTTTGAAGCCATTCCCCCTTGTCCTGTCTTTGTATTCTGTGTAAATTTTCCCCTTTTTTTCCCGTCTATCCCACCTAAATTTCCTGGTTTTCAGTTTGAAGCCATTCCCCCTTGTCCTGCCTCTGCATCCAATGTAAATTTTCCCTCTCCAGTGCCATCCCTGGCCCCTGGCAGGGGTTTGGGACTGGATGATTTTTAAGTTCCCTTCCAACCCATCCCATCCCATCCCACGGCTCTGTTCCCTCAGCAGAGCTCCGGGGAAGGTTTTGGGGTCGGCTCTGCCTTTCTTGGTGAGCCTAAAAATAAAGAACCTGCCGAGTTTTCCCACTCAGGGGAAAGCTGTGGGCTCCTGCTGGCACAGGGAGGGAGCTGAGGTTGCCTGGCACCCGGCAGAGGCAGAGGGGAAGGGCAGAGCAGGGTGTTTGATCACAGCCCTGCTCGGGGGATTTCAGGTTGCTGTCCCTCCGCAGGCAGAGCCTGAATAATTCTGTGTGTGATGCCAGAGCCCAGCCTTTGATCACAGCATAAAAAGGGCCAGGTTCCCCTTCCCCCATCCCTTTTCCCCTTCCAGCAGCCTTTGAAATCAGCCACATCTCTGCTGCTGCTGCTGCTGCTGCAGCTCATCCTGCACAGCTCCAGGGCCTTCAGTCCTCCCCCAGCCCCAAATCCCAGCCCCAAATCCCAGCCCTCCCCCCGCTCCACGTCACCCACAAGCTGCCTGTGCACACTTTGGGGTGTTAAATTGGGATTTTGGGTCCTGCACAACTGGGATTTAGGTTCCTGTATAACTGGGATTTAGATTTCCGTCTGTTTGGGATTTTGGTTTCCATCTGGGATTTTGGTTCCTGTTTATTTGGGATTTTTGTTCCTATCTGTTTGGGATTTTAGTTTCTGAATAACTGGGATTTAGGTTCCTGTATAACTGGGAATTTGGTTCCTGTTTATTTGGGATTTTTGTTCCTGTCTATTTGGGATTTAGGTTCCTGAATAACTGGGATTCAGGTTCCTGTATAACTGGGATTTTGGCTCCTGTTTATTTAGGATTTTGGGTCCTGCACAGTTGGGATTTGGGTTCCTGGACCAAAGCATGGAGTGGAACTGTCACCAAAGCGGGTGGCAGCTGGCCCTGCTGGCAGCTGGGTGACATGGGGCTCCTGGTTTGGCTCCTGTGGGGGAGGAGGAGCTGGAGCCCCTCTGCAGTGGGATTGCCCATCCCCCTCTGTGTGGGGCAGGATTTTGGGGCTGAAAGGTGAAATCTGGGGTTTGGAGCTGTGCAGCTCTGGGCGTGTCCCCAAACCAGGACCGGGCTTTGTCCCCATCCCCTGAAATGTCACCGTGGCCATCCTTGTGGGAATGTGCCCTCTGTTGATGGAGTGACCAAATTATTCTTTGTCTGCTTAAAAAGGCAAAAAGCCCAGAAGTTTCTCTCCTCAGTTTGGTAAAAAAACACCTCATAGGACCTTTGAGGTCACCTCAGACCTGGGGCTGCCAGATTGGACAGAGGCCAAGAGGTGCCACCTAAGTAATTCACTAATAAAAGAAAAGAACAAAGGAAATAATCATTTTTGTGGGCTGTTTTAGCAAGAGGAAGAACCTCTTACCCGTAATTTACAGAGAAAAGCAGAGTTTTCTCCGTAAAAGCTTTGCTATTTTACCTTTTATTAAACCTTTTTCTATTTCCAACCTCCAAATCCATCCTCCTAATTTCATACCAAGTAGCAGAACTATCTCAGTTGTAACGAGCTCCTCCTGGAGCTCATCCAGCCAAGAGCACAACCCTTGTGTCGCTGTCCCCAGAGTGTGGCTCGGGGGGCTCTGGCTCGGGCGACGGCAGCGAGTGCGAGCAGGAGCGGTGCCGGCAGTTCGGGGGCTGGTGGGACGAGGACGCCGAGGACGAGCCCTGCGTGTGCGACTTCACCTGCGCGGCCGTGCCCCGCGGCCCGGTGAGCCCTGCCCCCTGCGCCCCCTCCCCGGTGGGCACGGCCGTGCCGCGGGCTGCCCTGAGCCGTGCCCTCGCCCCGCTGCTGGCAGGTGTGTGGCTCTGACGGCGTCACCTACGGCAGCGAGTGCGAGCTGAAGAAGACGCGGTGTGAGAAACGCCAGGAGCTCTTTGTCACCGGCCAGGGAGCCTGCAGGGGTGAGTCCCCGGGAGGCCACGCCCACTCTGGGTGTGTCCCGTGAGACCACGCCCACTCTGGGTGTGTCCCTGGGGAGGCCACGCCCCCTCTGTGTGTGTCCCTGGGGAGGCCACGCCCCCCTCTGGGTGTGTCATTGGGGAGGCCACGCCCCCTCTGGGTGTGTCACTGGGTTGTCCCCTGATGAGGCCACTCCCCATCTGGTGTGTCCCTGGGTGTGTCCTCTGGGGAGGCCACGCCCCCTCTGGGTGTGTCACTGGGTTGTCCCCTGATGAGGCCACTCCCCATCTGGTGTGTCCCTGGGTGTGTCCTCTGGGGAGGCCACTCCCCCCTCTGGGTGTGTCACCTGATGAGGCCACTCCCCCCTCTGGGTGTGTCCCTGGGTGTGTCCCTGGGGAGGCCACTCCCCCCTCTGGGTGTGTCCCTGGGTGTGTCCCTGGGGAGGCCACTCCCCCTCTGGGTGTGTCCCTGGGTGTGTCCCCTGGGTGTGTCCCCTGATGAGGCCACTCCCCCTCTGGGTGTGTCCCCTGGGTGTGTCCCCTGATGAGGCCACTCCCCCTCTGGGTGTGTCCCTGGGTGTGTCCCTGGGTGTGTCCCCTGAGGAGGCCACGCCCCCTCTGGGTGTGTCCCTGGGTGTGTCCCCTGGGGAGGCCACTCCCCCCCTGGGTGTGTCCCTGGGTGTGTCCCCTGAGGAGGCCACTCCCCCTCTGGGTGTGTCCCTGGGTGTGTCCCTGGGTGTGTCCCTGGGTGTGTCCCCTGAGGAGGCCACGCCCCCTCTGGGTGTGTCCCTGGGTGTGTCCCTGGGTGTGTCCCCTGGGGAGGCCACTCCCCCTGCTGGCAGTGTCCCCAGCCGTGTCCCTGGTGTCCTTTCCCTGGGAATGAGCAGGAATTGCTCTCAGGGGCCGCACCCCTGTCCCTGTGCTCTGCCGTCCCCTGTCCCCTGGCCGGCTCCCAGCGCCTCCAGGAGGGTTTGTGGCAGTGCTGCCACATCCCGGGTGCCAAGGTGACTTTGTGTCCCCGTGTCCCCCCGCAGGCCTGGCCACCAGCCCGCCGCCGCTGCTGGTGGTGCACTGCAGCCAGACCGTCTACGGCTGCTGCCCCGACAACGTCACCCTGGCGCTGGGCGTGGGAGCAGCCGGCTGTCCCAGTGAGTGCCACCTCTGGGGACACCAGGGGACCCGCGGGGGGGCAGCTGGAGGGGGGAGTTGGGGTCCTGTCCCCGGGAGATGAAGCTGGACGCTCCCCAGCTGATGGATCCTGGGATATTCAAGCTGGAAAAGCCCTCCTGAGTTGCAGCTCTGTCGCCGCAGAGTCCTGTCCCCAAGTGCCACGTGCACGGGGTTTTGAGCATTTCCAGGGGTGGTGATTCCATCGCTTCCCTGGGCAGCCCATTCCAAACCTGACCACTCTTCCAGGGAGCAAATCTTCCCAAATCTCCAACCTGACCCTCCCCTGGCGCAGCTTTTCCTCTGCTCCTGTCCCCTGGGAGAAGGGACTGACCCCTCCTGCCCCACTGCTGCTGATCCTCCCGTCCTTCCAAAATCCCCGAGCCAGCTCCCAGGCCTCGATCCCTTGGGAATGCAGGAGGGCAGGGGGCTGGAGGGGACACTTTGGATGTCCCCAGAGGCGCCTCCAGGGCCTTGGTGCCTTCACCCCATTGCTGGGCTCGGGGACTTCCACCTGCCTGAGGGACAGGAATATTCCATGGGGGGAAATTGTCACCTGGGGACCTTCCAGAGGCCCGGTGACAGCTGGGTGACCCCCTGTGCAGGGAGCTGAGCTGGCCTGGGGCTCATTAATATTTATTCACTAATTATCCGAGCCAGCAGGAGCCTTTTGAAAGGCTCTCAACAGCTGAGGCTGTGGCTGCCTGATGGGGGGAACATCAGCCCGTGGAGACACAACTCGGGGGGGTAATGCTGAGCAGGGAGTGCTGGAAAATGGGGAAAACAGCTGGATAATGGGGGGGAAACAGCTGGATAATGGGGGGAAAACAGCTGGATAATGGGGGGAAATACAGCTGGATAATGGGGGGGAAACAGCTGGATAATGGAGGGAAAAACAGGTGGATAATGGAGGGAAAAACAGCTGGATATAGGGGGAAAAACCAGCTGGATAATGGGGGAAAAAACATCCGGATATAGGGGGAAAAACAGCTGGATAATGGGGGAAAAAACATCCGGATATAGGGGGAAAAACAGCTGGATAATGGGGAAAAAAAACCAGCTGGATAATGGGGGAAAGCAGACGGATAATGGGAAACACAGCTAGAAGATGGGAAAGGCTGCAGGAGCTGCGGGGGTGTTGCCCAGGGGTTGCTCCAGGGGACAGGAGCGTTTCCATTGTTCTGGCAGCGATGGTTTTGGATTTTCTGATGGAAATCCTGCCCCACCATCCATGGACGCAGATGCCACCAGTGTGTATCCCACGAATGTCCCATCCATGTCCCACCTGTGTCCCACCCGTGTCCCACATGTGTCCCTCACCACTCCAGGAGCAGCTTGAACCCCTGGCCAGGTTTATCCATGGACATTCCCTTTCCCTGCCCCTGGGATGTCCTCACCCCCTCCTGCAGCTCCCCAGGTGCCCCTTTGTGCCCCTTTGTGCCCCTTTGTGCCCCTTCCTGTCCCTTTCTGTCCCTTTCTGTCCCTTTCTGTCCCTTTCTGTCCCTTTCTGTCCCTTTCTGTCCCTTTCTGTCCCTTCCTGTCCCTTTCTGTCCCTTTGTGCCCCTTCCTGTCCCTTCCTGTCCCTTTCTGTCCCTTTCCCACTGGGACAAGGACAGCGTCTGGCTGTCTGTCTATCTTTGGCTGCCTTCCCTCCATCAAGCTGCTGCTTAATGAATTAATAATCACCCTCTAATAGCTTCCTTCCCCTTTGATGCTAATGAGAGACGAGCTCTTGCTGACAGCGCCTTCAGCCCGGGGGCTGGTGGAGGAGGGTGGCACAGGGTGGCACGGGTGACACGGGTGTCCCCTGCTGTCCCTGCCCTCAGGCACGTGCCAGTGCAACCCGTACGGCTCCTACGGTGGCTCCTGTGACCCGGGCACGGGCCAGTGCTCCTGCAAGCCCGGCGTGGGCGGCCTCAAGTGCGACCGCTGCGAGCCCGGCTTCTGGAACTTCCGCGGCATCGTCACCGACGGCCGGAGCGGCTGCACGCGTGAGTGACCCCGACAGGCAGGGGACAGTGACCAGGGTGCCACCCAGCAGTGACCGCCACAGGGAGGGGACAGTGCCCGGGGGACAGGGGTGCCACCCAGCAGTGACCGCCACGGGGAGGGGACAGTGCCCGGAGTGACCACCACGGGGAGGGGACAGTGCCCCGGGGACAGGGGTGTCAGCCAGCAGTGACAGAGAGAGAGGGGACACCCCCTGAGTGACCGCCACAGGGAGAGGACAGTGCCCGGGGTGCCACCCAGCAGTGACAGTGAGAGAGGGGACAGTGCCCGAGGGGGACAGGGATGGGGTATCCCTGAGGGACAATGAGGGGACACTGCCCATGGGTGGGACACTTCCCTGAGTGACACGGATGGCACATCACCACCCCCATTCCCACATGGTGCCAGGCCCCCCTTTCCCACCCTATAACTGCATTTCCCCATTCCCACCCCATATCTGTGTTCTTCCCCCTTCCCCACCCCATAACTGTGTTCTTTCCCTATTACCACCCCATAACTCTGTTATTCCCCCGTTCCCACGCTGTGACTGTGTTCCTGCCCTGTTCCCACCCCATAACTCTGTTTTTTCCCCCATCCCCACCCCATAACTCTGTTATTCCCCCATCCCCACCCTATAACTCTGTTATTCCCCCATCCCCACCCCATGGCTATGTTCTTGCCCCATCCCCACCACATAACTCTGTTATTCCCCCATCCCCACCCCATAACTGCGTTATTCCCCCATCCCCACCCCATAACTGTGTTCTTTCCCTGTCCCCACCCCATAACTCTGTTATTCCCCCTTCCCCACCCCATAACTCTGTTATTCCCCCGTTCCCACCCCGTGACCGTTCCCGCCCCGTTCCCCCATGACCCGTGTCCCGTTGGCAGCGTGCCACTGTGACCCCGTGGGCTCGGTGCGGGATGACTGCGAGCAGATGTCGGGGCTGTGCTCCTGCAGGACGGGCATCACGGGCATGAAGTGCACCCAGTGCCCCGACGGCAGCACGCTGGGCACCGCGGGCTGCCACAAGGGTGAGGGGCCGCTGCTTGCCTGGCCTTGGGGCCTGCTTGTTTAGGGTTTTGGGTCCTGGTTATTTGGGGTTTGGGTCCTGGAGCACTGGGGTTTGGGGCCTGCTTCTTTGGGGTTTGGGGTCCTGCTTCTTTGGGGTTTGCATCCTGGTTATTTGGGGTTTTGGGTCTTGCTTGTTAGGGGTTTGGATCCTGCTTATTTGGGGTTTGGGGCCTGCTCCTTTGGGGTTTGGTCCTGGTTATTTGGGGTTTTGGGTCTTGGTTATTTGGGGTTTGGGTCCTGCTCCTTTGGGGTTTGGGTCCTGCTCCTTTGGGGTTTGGGTCCTGCTTGTTTGGGGTTTGGGTCCTGCTTGTTTGGGGTTTGGGTCCTGTTTATTTGGGGTTTGGTTCCTGTTTTTTTGGGTCCTATTTATGTGGGTTTTGGGTCCTGCAGCACTAGGGTTTGGGGTCCTGTTTATTTGGGGTTTGGGTCCTGTTTATCTGGGGGTTTAGGTCTTGGTTATTTGTGTTTTGGGTCCTGCAGCACTGGGGTTTGGGTCCTGTTTATTTGGGGTTTGGGTCTTGGTTATTTGGGGTTTGGGTCCTGGTTATTTGGGGGTTTGGGTCCTGGTTATTTGGGGGTTTGGGTCCTATTTATCTGGGGGTTTGGGTCTTGATTTGGGGTTTTGGATCCTGGTTTTTCAGGTCCTATTTATTTGAGGTTTTGGGTCCTGCAGCATTGGGGGTTTTGGGTCCTATTTATTTGGGGTTTGGGTCCTTCTTATTTGGGATTTTGGCTCCTGCAGCACTGGGGGTTCTGGGTCCTGTGTATTTGGGGTTTGGGTCCTGTGTATTTGGGACTTTGGTTCCTACATCACTGGGGTTTTGGCTCCCGTATATTTGGGATTTTGGCTCCCGTATATTTGGGATTTTGGCTGCTGCCTGTTTGGGATTTTGGCTCCTGCTAACCGGGATGTTTTCCCGGCTCCCTGTCGCCCTGCCCAGACCCCTCAGCCCCCAGGTCCTGCGAGGAGCTGAGCTGTGACTTCGGGGCCTCGTGCGTGGAGCTGAACGGCTTCGCCCACTGCGAGTGCCCGTCCCCGCTGTGCCCCGAGGCCAACACCACCAAGGTTTGGGGACACCTGGGGGGCTCGGGGGCATCGGGTGGGCCACAAAACCCTGCTGGGCAAGGGGGACGCACGGGTCACACATGTCCCCTGGCACCCCCGCCCGCCCTGGTCCCTCTGTGCCCCAGAGGAGCCCCCCAGAATCGCTGCCAGGGTTCAGGGCCCTGTTGGTGTCACGGGGAGGGGCGCAGAGGTGCAGCTCCGGTGTCCCCTGTGTCCCCAGGTGTGTGGCTCTGATGGTGTCACCTACGGGGACCAGTGCCAGCTGCGGACCATCGCCTGCAGGCAGGGCCAGCACATCACGGTCAAGCACGTGGGGCAGTGCCACGGTGAGTGTCCCCTGGACAGTGCCACTGAGTGTCCCCTGGGCAGTGCCACTGAGTGTCCCTGGGCAGTGCCATGCTCAGTGTCCCCTGGGCAGTGCCACTCAGTGTCCCCTGGACAGTGCCACGCTGAGTGTCCCCAGGACAGTGTCACTGAGTGTCTCCAGGGCAGTGCCACAGTGAGTGTCCCCGGGGCAGTGCCATGCTCAGTGTCCCCGGGGCAGTGCCATGCTCAGTGTCGCCAGGGCAGTGCCATGCCCAGTGTCCCTGGGGCAGTGCCATTGAGTGTCCCCAGGCTGGTGCCACCCCCGTATCCTGAAGCTGGCCCTGACCCCCCCGTCACATCACCTCCCCTTCCCGGGCTCTGTCACCCCCCTCCCAGTGCCACCCCTGCTCACGTGCCCCGTCTGCTGCTCCGCAGAGTCCATCACGCTGTCGAGCCCCCCGGTGCCCCCCACGCCGCTGCCCACGCTGCCCCCGGAGCGGCTCCTGCTGCCCGCGCCCCCCGCGCCCCCCGCGCCCACCGCGGCCGCCACCGCCGCGCCAGCGCCGCCCACCGAGCGAGGCCACCCCGCCACCAGGCGTGTGACAACAGCCAGGCCGGCCACCACGGCCTGGGCCACCCCCGGCGTGCACAGGGCCACCGTCCGCCCGCTGGTCACCGTGCCCGTGGTGGTGGCCACCAGCCAGCCGGGCTACGGCGAGTCCGGCAGCGCCGAGGGCAGCGGGGACCAGGACATGGGCACCAGCGGGGACCAGGAGTCCAGCGGGGCAGGATCTGCCGGTGAGTGACACCCGGGGCTCCGCGGTGGCACTCGGTGTCCCCTGGGCAGTGCCACTGAGTGTCCCCTGGGCAGTGCCACACTGAATGTCCCCAGGGCAGTGCCACTGAGTGTCCCCTGGGCAGTGCCATGCTCACTGTCCCCAGCCCACTGAATGTCCCCAGGGCAGTGCCACAGTGAATGTTCCCCGAGCAGTGCCACGCTGAGTGTCCCCAGCCCACTGAGTGTCCCCAGGGCAGTGCCATACTCAGTGTCCCCAGGGCAGTGCCACGCTCAGTGTCTCCTGGGCAGTGCCACAGTGAATGCTCCCCAGGCAGTGCCACGCTGAGTGTCCCCTGGGCAGTGCCACAGTGTGTGTCCACTGGGCAATGCCACTGAGTGCAGTGCCATGCCCAGTCTGCCACTGAGTGTCCCCAGCCCACTGAATGTCCCCAGGGCAGTGCCACTGAGTGTCCCCAGGGCAGTGCCATGCCCAGTCTGTCACTGAGTGTCCCCAGGGCAGTGCCACTGAGTGTCCCCAGGGCAGTGCCATGCCCAGTCTGTCACTGAGTGTCCCCAGCCCACTGAGGGTCCCCTGCTGGCTCCAGCCACCCTGCGTGTCCCCCCGAGCGGGCGGGTGCCACGCAGGGGTGTCACTGCCGGCTGTCCCCTGCTGTCCCCAGGCGAGGAGGAGCTGGCCGAGGCCCAGGTGACATCCACGCCTGCCATCGAGAGGGCCACGTGCTACAACAGCGCCCTGGGCTGCTGCGCCGACGGCAAAACCGCCATGGCCGACAGCGAGGGCAGCAACTGCCCCGGTGAGCTGGGCTGCTTTGGGATCCCTTTGGGGTCAGGAGAGGGGGAGGACACAGAACTGCCCCGGTGAGCTGGGCTGCTTTGGGATCCCTTTGGGGTCAGGAGAGGGGGAGGACACAGAACTGCCCCGGTGAGCTGGGCTGCTTTGGGATCCCTTTGGGGTCAGGAGTTTGGGAACTCTCAGGGGGAGAGGAGACAGAACTGCCCCGGTGAGCTGGGCTGCTTTGGGATCCCTTTGGGGTCAGGAGAGGGGTCTGTCGGGGTGGGAGGACACAGAACTGCCCCGGTGAGCTGGGGCTGCTTTGGGATCCCTTTAGGGTCAGGAGTTTGGGAACTCTCAGGGTGTGAGAGGAGACAGAACTGCCCCGGTGAGCTGGGCTGCTTTGGGATCCCTTTGGGGTCAGGAGAGGGGGAGGACACAGAACTGCCCCGGTGAGCTGGGCTGGGGCTGGGGTCCCTCTGGGGCCAGGAGTGGGGTCTGTCAGGGTGGGAGGACACAGAACTGCCCCGGTGAGCCTGGGCTGGGGTTTGGGGCCCTTTGGGGTCGGGAGTTTGGGATCTTTCAAGGGGAGAGGACACAGAACTGCCCCGATGAGCCTGGGCTGGGGTTTGGGGTCCTCTGGGGCCAGGAGAGGGGGGTCTCTCAAGGTGGGAGGACACAGAACTGCCCCAGTGGATTTGGGGCTGGTTTGGGGTCAGGAGTTTGGGGAACTTTCAGGGGCAGAGGAGACAGAACTGCCCCGGTGAGCCTGGGGCTGGGGGGTCCCTCTGGGGCCAGGAGAGGGGAACTCTCAGGGGGAGAGGAGACAGAGCTGCCCCAGTGTATTTGGGATCCCTTTGGGGTCAGGAGTTTGGGATCTCTCAGGGTTAGTGACACAGAACTGCCCAGCCAGGTTTGGGGCTGGTTTGGGATCCCTTTGGGGTCAGGAATTAGGATCTCTCAAGGGCGATGACAGAACTGCCCAGGTGGATTTGGGGCTGGAGGAAGATTTGAGATCTTCCTGGGGGTGTTTGCTGCTCCCTGACCCAGCTGGGATCTCCCCTCCTTCCCACAGTGTGAGGAAGCACAGCCCCACCTCTGCTCTGGCAGAATATCCTCATTATCCTGAAAATTGCTCCTCAGGGGCCACGTCCCAGATTTTTCCTCACTTAAATCCTTCCTTGTTCCTTGGGGTTTCCAGTGGGACATCCCCTTTGCCTCTGGGAAAACAGCACTTTCCCTTTTCACCCGTAAAGGGTTAAAAGTCCTGTGTGAAGGGAAAGGGAAAAGGAGAGGGAAAAGGAGAAGGGAAAAGAGAAAGGGAGAGGGAAAGCAGAAAAAGAAGAGAGAAAAGGAGAGGGAAAGGGGAAGGAAAAGGGAGAGGGAAGAGGAGAAGGGAAAGGGAGAGGGAAAGGGGAAGGAAAAGGGAGAGGGAAAAGGAGAAGGGAGAAGGGAAAGGGAGAGGGAAAGCAGAAAAGGAAAAGAGGAAGGGAAAGAGGAAAGGGGAAGGAAAAGGAAAAAGGAGAGAGAAAAGGAGAAGGGAAAAGGAAGAGGGAAAGGGAAAATGGAAAGAGAGAGAGAAGGGAAAAAGGAAAAAGGAGAGGGGAAAATGGAAAGGAAAAGGAAGCTCCTGTGTGGCTCCCCCAGCAGGATCTCTCCATCCTCTGCAGCCCCAGGGCAGGATCCAGCCCTGGCATTCCCGCTGTTCCAGGGAATGTTCCAGGTGGTTGGCAGGGCTGTGGTTGCCCTGTGCCAGCTGTCCCCTCGCCCCCAGCCCCGGGTGGCCCCGCTGTGCCCCCGCGGTGCCCCGGGCCGTGGCGCGTCCTCTAACGTGTCTCTCTTGTCACCCAGCGGAGCAGGGGGGCTGCTCTCCGGGCCGGAGCTCGCAGGAACCCGTCTGGTAAAAGCTGCCATCTCCAGCCTGGTCCTTGCCATCTGCTCCAGCACTAACCCTCCATGGCTGTGCCCGTGCCATCCCCACTAACCCGGCACTGGCACTACCCCCACACTGCCATCCCCCTCTGCCAGGGACTGCGGCGCTCCCTCGCCGCCCCTGCCCAGCTCAAGGCCTTTGTCTTGTGCTCCCTCGTCCCGCAGCCACCAAGGTGTTCCAAGGAGTGCTGATCCTGGAGGAGGTGGAGGGCCAGGAGCTGTTCTACACCCCGGAGATGGCCGACCCCAAATCCGAGCTCTTCGGGGAGACGGCGCGGAGCATCGAGAGCGCGGTGAGCTCCGTGCCCAGGGGCACAGCTGGCACCACAGGGGACCCTGCTGCTGCCCTCAGGCTGCCCTGGAACGGGGTCAAGGAATAAAGAGGGATTTGTTAAAATCCTCAATGGATCCCCCTTGGGCCTACAACCAGGATGAGCCCAAAATGGTCCCAAAATGGACGATGGTTCCCTGTCCCACTTGATTTATGGTCCTGCTCTTGCCTTGGCCCTAAATAACAGCTGGAATTGTCACAGAACATCCCTGTCCCACTGTGTTTGTGGATCCCATTCTTCCCTTGGCCCTAAAGAACAGCTGGAATTGTTTATGGATCCTGCTGTTCCCCTGGCCCTAAAGAACAGCTGGAATTGTTTACGGATCCTGTTCTTTCCCTGGCCCTAAAGAACAGCTGGAATTGTTTATGGATCCCATTCTTCCCCTGGCCCTAAAGAACAGCTGGAATTGTTTATGGATCCCATTATTCCCCTGGCCCTAAAGAACAGCTGGAATTGTTTAAGGATCCTGTTCTTTCCCTGGCCCTAAAGAACAGCTGGAATTGTTTATGGATCCTGTTCTTCACTTGGCCCTAAAGAACAGCTGGAATTGTTTATGGATCCCATTCTTCCCCGGCCCTAAAGAACAGCTGGAATTGTTTATGGATCCTGCTGTTCCCCTGGCCCTAAAGAACAGCTGGAATTGTTTAAGGATCCTGTTCTACCCCCTAAAGAACAGCTGGAATTGTTTATGGATCCTGTTGTTCCCTTGGCCCTAAAGAACAGCTGGAATTGTTTATGGATCCTGTTGTTCCCTTGGCCCTAAAGAACAGCTGGAATTGTTTATGGATCCTGTTGTTCCCTTGGCCCTAAAGAACAGCTGGAATTGTTTATGGATCCCATTATTCCCCTGGCCCTAAAGAACAGCTGGAATTGTTTATGGATCCTGTTCTTCCCCTGGCCCTAAAGAACAGCTGGGATTGTTTATGGATCCTGTTCTTCCCTGGCCCTAAAGAACAGCTGGAATTGTTTATGGATCCCATTATTCCCCTGGCCCTAAAGAACAGCTGGAATTGTCCCCTGTCCCCTCCCTGTCACTGCCTTGCCTGGATCCTTCCCTGGCAGCATCCCCGTGCCAGGGTCTCCCTGTTAACCCTTTCCTTCCCCAGCTGGACGAGCTGTTCCGAGGTTCTGATGTCAGGAAGGATTTCAGGAGCGTCCGCGTGCGGGACCTGGGCCAGAGCAGCGCCGTCAGGGTCATCGTGGAGGCCCACTTTGACCCAGGTGGGGCCACTCCCTGCATTCCCAGCAGGAATTCTGCCTGGGAAAGCCCTCGGGGAGGAGAGGGAAAGAACCATCCCAAAATTCACTGGGGTTGGCTCTTTAATCCTGCAAAATTTCCGTGTGAGCGGAGCCGGGAGGGGCTGCACGCTGAGGGAGCTGGAAGGGTTTTCCTTGGGAAAGGAGGGTTATTTTCATTGGGAAAGGAGGGTTAATTTCCTTGGGAAAAGAGGGTTAATTTTCCTTGGGAAAGGAGGGTTAATTTCCTTGGGAATGGAGGGTAATTTTCCTTGGGAAAAGAGGGTTAATTTTCCTTGGAAAGGAGGGTTATTTTCATTGGGAATGGAGGGTAATTTCCTTGGGAATGGAGGGATTATTTTCCTTGGGAATGGAGGGATTATTTTCCTTGGAAAGGAGGATTATTTTCCTTGGAAAGGAGAGTTATTTTCCTTGGGAAAGGTGGTTTATTTTCCTTGGGAATAGAGGTTTATTTTCTTTGGGAAGGAATATTATTTTCCTTGGGAAAGGAGGGTTAGTTTCATCGGGAAAGAAGGATTATTTCCTTGGGAAGGAGAATTATTTACCTTGGAAAGGAGAATTATTTACCTTGGAAAGGAGAATTATTTTCCTTGGAAAGGAGGGTTATTCTCCCAGTGAAAGGAGAATTATTTTCCTTGGAAAGGAGAATTATTTTCCTTGGCAAAGGGGGATTATTTCCTTGGCAAAGGGGGATTATTTCCTTGGAAAGGAGGATTATTTCCTTGGCAAAGGAGGATTATTTCCTTGGCAGAGGAGGATTATTTCCTTGGGGAAGGAGGGATTTGGGGAGGTCATGGGAGGGCAGTTCCTGTTGAATTCTCACTCTTGCTTCCCTCCTTTGCCCTCCTGGCCGGCTGCAGCCACGTCCTGCATGGCTGCTGATGTCCAGGGGGCTCTGCTGAAGCAGCTCCGAGCTGCCAAGAGAAAAACCATCCTGGTGAAGCAGCCCCAGCAGGAGCACGTCAAATTCATGGATTTTGGTGAGTGCCCCTCGCTTGCTTTGGGGCTTCAGGATGCCAGGGGGGCTCTGCTGGTCTTGGCAACCCTTTAAAAACTTCCCATGGTTGTCCAGAGGAATCCCAGGCCCCAAACATTTTTGGGAGGGACCTTAAAGGGTCTGGACATGGGCAGGGATCTTCCAGAGGGTGCTTGGACACTTCCAGGGATGGGGCAGCCTCAGCTTCTCTGGGAAATCCATTCCAGGGCATCCCTGTGACCCAGCAAAGGGTTAAAATCCCCCTTTTCCGTGGGATGTGGCCAGTGCCACCCATGGGGTGTGGCCTGCAAAGGGATCCTGGGACTCAGGGGTGCTGGCCAGTCTGGGGCAGCCTCCGCTCCACCCACGCACTGCCAGCATCCCAAAAACCCCAATTTTTGTGCACTTTGAGGCCTCTTAGGTTGCAAGTTTCTGCTCTATGGCCATGCTGGCTGCTCCTCCCATAACCCAGACCTGACCCTAAAACTAACCTATACCTGACCCTAAAACAAACCCATGCCTGACCCTAAACTTAACCTACACCTGTCCCTAAACCTAACCCACACCTGACTCCAACCCACACCTGACTCTAACCCTAATGCTAACTTTAACACAAATCCATACCTGACCCTAACCCACACCTGACCCTAAACCTAACCCTAAAACTAACCCACACCTGACCCTAACCCTAACCTACACCTGACCCTAAACCTAATCCTAACTTTAATCCATACCTGACCCTAAACCTAACCCACACTTTTCCCTAAACCTAACCTACACCTGAACCTAAACCTAACCCACATTTGTCCCTAAACCTAACCCACACCTGACCCTAAACCTAACCCACATTTGTCCCTAAACCTAACCCTAAACCTAACCCATACCTAACCCTAAAACTAACCCACACCTGATCCTAAACCCAACCCACACCTGACCCCAACCTCACCCCTCAGCTGCCCCCAAATCCCCAGTTCCCCCATCTCCAGGTGACCCCAAATCCCCAGCTCCCCCATCCCCAGGTGACCCCAGACCCCCCCAGCTCCCCCATCCCCAGTGACCCCAAATCCCCAGCTCCCCCATCCCCAGTGACCCCAAATCCCCAGCTCCCCCATCCCCAGTGACCCCGTCCCCGCTGTGTTCCAGACTGGATCCCCCGGCTCTTCACCACCACCGTCACCACCACCACGGCCACCACCATGGCACCGGGCACCACCCGCAGGGTGCCCGCGCCCACCGCGGCCCCGGGGCAGCAGGGCGAGCCCGGGGGCAGCCCCGGCCCCGTGCTGGGCACCCCCAGGAGCCCTGGCAGCACCCCCAGGAGCCCTGGCACCACCAGGAGCCCTGGCACCACCAGGAACCCCGGCAGCAGCAGCAGCAGCAGCAGGAGGAAGCCCACCCCGCTGCCCCCTGGCACCGCGCCCGCCCCGCGGCCCTGCCAGTCCCAGCCCTGCCTGCACGGTGGCACCTGCCAGGACGAGGGGCACAACTTCAGCTGCAGCTGCCCCGCGGGCAGAGGAGGGGCTGTGTGTGAGAAATGTAGGTGGTGCTGAGGGAAAAATCACGAGTTTTGGGTCTTGGAAAGCGCTTCGTGCCTCGTGGCGTGGGTAGGATGCCACCCCCGCTGTGCCAGGTTGGATTTGGGCACTTCCAGAGATGGGAAACAGCTAAAAAATCAGTAAACAGATTTAAAACACCCACTATAAACAGTTAAAAATCATTATAAACAGCTAAAAAATCATGAAACAACTAAAAACCCACTATAAACAGATAAAAACCACTATAAACAGATAAAAAACCAATGAACAGCTTAAAAAACCCACTAAGGAGCTAAAAAACCCCACTATAAACAGCTAAAAAACACTATAAACTGCTAAAAACCACTGTAAACAGCTCAAAACCACCACAGCAGTGGTGACAGAGGGACAGGGGACAGGTGCCAGCCAACCCCACATCAGCCCTGGCACAGCTCGGTGCCACCAGCTGTGCCAGCTGTGCCCCAGCAGCTTGGGCAGGTACAAGAGGCTGTAAATTGAGCAGGAGCAGCTCCTCCCTGGCTCCATCCTGATCCCAGAGGGGTTGGGAGTTGCTGCTTCGTTGTCCCAGCTGGTGGCAGTGCCCCCCAGTGCCACCCAGTGCCACCCAGTGTCCCCCAGTGTCCCCCAGTGCCACCCAGTGCCCCCCAGTGCCACCCAGGACGGGGGTGCTGCTGCTCCAGCCTCGTCGCCCGGGCTGGCAGCACTGGCAGCTGCCCCTGGCACTTTGGGGTCACGCTGGGGGGCTCATTCCCAAAAAGCTTTGTCCCTGCAGCTGTCACCTGGAGCTCTCCAGGGTGCGCGTGTCCAGCCCTGCTGCTTCGAGGGGATTTGAGCTCCCAAATCCCGTGGGAAATGTCGGTGGGGGTCCGGGTTGGTTTAGTGGGGTTTGGAGTCCCAGATCACCCCAAGGGAGGCACAGCAAAGTTGCCCTTTTTGTGAACCTAAACTGAATAGAAGTTGCCTTTTTTTCACCAATTTTTCCTTCCTTCCTTCCTTCCTTCCTTCCTTCCTTCCTTCCTTCCTTCCTTCCTTCCTTCCTTCCTTCCTTCCTTCCTTCCTTCCTTCCTTCCTTCCTTCCTTCCTTCCTTCCTTCCTTCCTTCCTTCCTTCCTTCCTTCCTTCCTTCCTTCCTTCCTTCCTTCCTTCCTTCCTTCCTTCCTTCCTTCCTTCCTTCCTTCCTTCCTTCCTTCCTTCCTTCCTTCCTTCCCTTTTTCCACCTTTTTTATCTCTCCATTTTTTATCCCCCTTTCCCCCCTCTCTTCCCCCTTTCCCCTCCTCTTCTCCCCCCATTCTTCCCCTTTTTCCTCCCTCTTCTCCCCCTTTTTCCCCCCATTTTTCACCCCTACTTTTCCTCCCCTTTTCTTCCCCCTCTTTTTCTCTATTCATCCTCTGTTCTTCCCATTTTTCCTCCCTGTTCTCCCCCCTTTCTCCCCTTTCCTCCCCTTTTCTTTCCCCTCTCTTCTCCCATTCTTCCCGTGTTCTCCTCCCATTCTCCCTCTGTTCTTCCCCTTTTTCCTCCCCATTTCTCCCCCTTTTCCCCCCATTTCCCCCATTTTTCACTCCCCCTTTCCTCCCCTTTTCTTCCCCCCTCTTCCTCCATCCTTCCTCCGTTCTTCCCCCCATTCTCCCCCATTTCCCCCCCATTTCCCCCCCCATTTTTCTCCCCTATTTTCGCCCCATTTCCTCCCCTTTTCCTCCCCTTTTCCTCCCCCGTTCTTCCCCCATTTTCCCCCCATTTTCCCCCCCATTTTCCCCCTTTCCCACCCCAGCCTCCAGCCCGTGGGTGCCGGCGTTCGGGGGCCGCTCGCTGCTGGCGCTGCGCACGCTGCGCGCGTACCACACGCTGCGCATCGCGCTGGAGTTCCGCGCGCTGGAGCCCAGCGGGCTGCTGCTCTACAACGCGCAGCGCCACGGCAAGGACTTCATCGCGCTGGCGCTGCGGGGCGGCTTCGTGCAGCTCAGGTGGGCCGGGGCTTCTGTCCTAAAACAGGGCTTCTGTCCTAAAACAGGGGTTCTGTCCTAAAGGGGGTTCAGTCCTAAAACAGGGGTTCAGTCCTAAAACAGGGGTTCTGTCCTAAAAGGGGGGTTCTGTCCTAAAACAGGGGTTCTGTCCTAAAACAGGGGGTTCTGTCCTAAAGGGGGGTTCTGTCCTAAAATGGAGGGGGTCTGTCCTAAAAGGGGGGTTCTGTCCTAAAAGGGGGGTTCTGTCCTAAAACAGGGGGTTCTGTCCTAAAACGGGGGGTTCTGTCCTAAAACAGGGGTTCTGTCCTAAATGGGGGTTCTGTCCTAAAACAGGGGGTTCTGTCCTAAAGGGGGGGTCTGTCCTAAAACAGGGGGTTCTGTCCTAAACGGGGGGTTCTGTCCTAAAAGGGGGGTTCAGTCCTAAAACAGGGGGTTCTGTCCTAAAACAGGGGGTTCTGTCCTAAAACGGGGGGTTCTGTCCCAAAGGGGGTTCTGTCCTAAAACAGGGGGTTCTGTCCTAAAATGGAGGGGGTCTGTCCTAAAGGGGGTTCTGTCCTAAATGGGGGTTCTGTCCTAAAACAGGGGGTTCAGTCCTAAAACAGGGGGTTCTGTCCTAAAAGGGGGTTCTGTCCTAAAACAGGGGTTCAGTCCTAAAACAGGGGTTCTGTCCTAAAACAGGGGGTTCTGTCCTAAAAGGGGGTTCTGTCCTAAAACAGGGGTTCAGTCCTAAAACAGGGGTTCTGTCCTAAAACAGGGGGTTCTGTCCTAAAAGGGGGGTTCTGTCCTAAAACAGGGGTTCAGTCCTAAAACAGGGGTTCTGTCCTAAAACAGGGGTTCTGTCCTAAAACGGGGTTCTGTCCTAAAGGGGGTTCTGTCCTAAAACGGGGTTCTGTCCTAAATGGGGGGTTCTGTCCTAAAACGGGGGTTCTGTCCTAAAAGGGGGGTTCTGTCCTAAACGGGGGTTCTGTCCTAAAACGGGGGGTTCTGTCCTAAAAGGGGGGTTCTGTCCTAAAACGGGGGTTCTGTCCTAAAACAGGGGGTTCTGTCCTAAAGGGGGTTCTGTCCTAAAGGGGGTTCTGTCCTAAAACGGGGTTCTGTCCTAAAGGGGGTTCTGTCCTAAAGGGGGTTCTGTCCTAAAACGGGTTCAGTCCTAAAACAGGGGTTCTGTCCTAAAACGGGGTTCTGTCCTAAAGGGGGTTCTGTCCTAAAGGGGGTTCTGTCCTAAAACGGGTTCAGTCCTAAAACAGGGGGTTCTGTCCTAAAGGGGGTTCTGTCCTAAAACGGGGGTTCTGTCCTAAAGGGGGGTTCTGTCCTAAAACAGGGGGTTCTGTCCTAAAGGGGGTTCTGTCCTAAAAGGGGGTTCTGTCCTAAAATGGGGGTTCTATCCTAAAAGGCCTCCAAGTGGACAAAAATCGGGATTTTTTGGGGTTTTGGAAGGGTGTTGTTGGAATACTGAGGGAGCTTGTTCCCAATTTTCAGCGAAGTGAACTCACTTTGGGTTTCGAAAAGCTCCCAAGTGTGGGAGGTTGGGTTTGTGTGGGAGGTTGAGGTTTTTTGGCAGGTTGGGTTTTTTGGCAGGTTGAGGTTTTTTGGGCAGGTTGAGGGTTTTTTGGGAGGTTGGGTTTTTTGTGGGAGGTTGGGTTTTTTTGGGCAGGTTGGGTTTTTTTGGGCAGGTTGGGGTTTTTTGGCAGGTTGAGGTTTTTTTGGCAGGTTGGGTTTTTTGGCAGGTTGAGGTTTTTTGGCAGGTTGGGTTTTTTGGCAGGTTGAGGTTTTTTGGCAGGTTGGGTTTTTTGTGGGAGGTTGGGTTTTTTGGCAGGTTGGGTTTTTTTGGCAGGTTGGGTTTTTTTGGCAGGTTGAGGGTTTTTTGGGCAGGTTGGGTTTTTTTTGGGAGGTTGAGGTTTTTTGGGAGGTTGAGGTTTTTTTTTGGCAGGTTGAGGTTTTTTGGCAGGTTGGGTTTTTTTTGGCAGGTTGAGGTTTTTTTGGCAGGTTGAGGTTTTTTTGGGAGGTTGAGGTTTTTTGAGAGATCTTTTTTTGGGATTTTTTTTTTTTTTTTTGGACTGGGATGGAAATGCAGAGAGGGGGAAAACAGGGAAGGGAGGAAAGAGGCAGAGCGGCTTTGTTTGGATTCCAGAATGCAAGGGATGGGTTTGGAATGAGGGGAGAGGGAGGGAGGGAGGGAGGGAGGGAGGGAGGGAGGGAGGGAGGGAGAGAAGGAAAGAGAGGGAGAGAGGGAAGAAGGGAGGGAGGGAGGGAGTGGAAGGAGACAAGAAGAGAAGGAGGGATAGAGAGAGGGGGGAGAGAAGGAGGGAAAGATGAAGGGAGGGGGAGAGGGAGGGAGGGAGGGAAGGAAGGAAAAGAAAGAGGGAGGGAGGGAGGGAGAGAAGAAAGAAGGCAGGGAGGGAGTGGAAGGAGCCAGGAAGAGAAGGAGGGATGGAGAGAGGGAGGGAAGTGAAAACAGAGGGAGGGAGGAGCAGGGAGGGAGGGAGGGAGGGGAGGGTCCCCCCGTGCTGGCAGTGCCAGTCACGCTGGCACTCCCCGCTGGCACCCGGGGCACCAACCCTCCGCCCCGGCAGGTTTGACACGGGCTCTGGCACGGGCACCGTCACCAGCCGCGTGCGGGTGGCGCCGGGGCGCTGGCACCGGCTGGTGGTGACGCGGAACCGGCGCACGGGCACGCTGGCCGTGGACGGGGAGCCCCCCGTGAGCGGGCACAGCCCCCCGGGCACCGACGGGCTCAACCTGGACACCGAGCTCTTCATCGGGGGCGTGCCCGACGAGCACGCGGCACTGTGAGTGGGCACCACCGGGAGCGGGGTGGCACGGGGAGGGTGGCACTGGGAGTGGGCACCACGGGGACCAGGGTGGCACTGGGAGTGGGCCACGGGGAGCGGGGTGGCACTGGGAGGGTGGCACTGGGAGTGTGGCACGGGGACCAGGGTGGCACTGGGAGTGGGTACGGGGACCAGGGTGGCGCTGTGAGGGTGGCACTGGGCTTGGAGGGTGGCACTGTGAGTGGGGCATGGGGACCAGGGGGTTGGCACTGCCCCTGGGAGGGTGGCACTGCCCCATGAGGGGGCACTGGCTCCGTAAGGGTGACACTGTGAGGGTGGCACTGCCCCTTGAATGTGGCAGTGCCCATGGGAGGGTGGCACTCCCCTTGTGGGGGTGGCAGTGGGCTTGTGAGGGTGGCACTGCCCCATGAGGGTGGCACTGGCCCTGTGAGGGTGACACTGTTAGGGTGGCACTGGGCCTGATCGGTGGCATTGCTGCTGTGTGTGTGGCACTGCCCCTGGGAGGGTGGCACTGCCCCTGGGAGGGTGGCACTGCCCCTGTGAGTGTGGCACTGTGAGTGTGGCACTGTGTGTGTGGCAGTGCCCCTGTGAGTGTGGCACTGTCCCTGTGAGTGTGGCACTGCCCCTGTGAGGGTGGCAGTGCCCCATGAGTGTGGCAGTGCCCCTGTGAGTGTGGCACTGCCCCTGGGAGTGTGGCACTGTGAGTGTGGCGCTGCCCCTGTGAGGGTGGCACTGCCCCTGTGAGTGTGGCACTGTGAGTGTGGCACTGTGAGTGTGGCACTGTGAGTGTGGCACCGTCCCTGTGAGGGTGGCACTTTCCCTGGGAGTGTGGCAGTGCCCCATGAGTGTGGCAGTGCCCCTGTGAGGGTGGCACTGCCCCGTGAGTGTGGCAGTGCCCCTGTGAGGGTGGCACTGCCCCGTGAGTGTGGCACTGTGAGTGTGGCAGTGCCCCATGACCGTGCCTGTGGCAGTGCCGCTGCCCCCATGGCAGTGCCAGCCCCGCGCCCTCTCCCATCCCCGCCGTGCCCCCCGTGCCCCCCGGGTGACAAGCCCGCCTGGCACCGTGCCCGCAGGGCGGCCGAGCGCACGGGTGCCAGCGGCGGCCTGCGGGGCTGCGTGCGGGCGCTGGGCATCAACAACCGCGGGCACGAGCTGCGCCAGGGCGCCGGCGACGTGCTGTACGCCAGCGGCGTGGGCGAGTGCGGCACCGAGCCCTGCCAGCCCGACCCCTGCCACCACGGGGGCACCTGCCACGCCGGGGAGCACGGCATGTTCCAGTGCCAGTGCCCCGAGGCCTACACGGGTACGGCAGGCACCACGGGGGGCTGAGGGGGGTGTGGGGGCGGGCACCGAGGGGGGTTTGGGTATGGGGTGGGCACCAAGGGGGTCTGAGGGGGTTTTTGGGGTTTGGGGTGGGCACCACGGGGGGATGAGGGGGGTTTGGGGTACAGGGTGGGTACCAAGGGGGTTTTGGGGTACAGGGTGGGCACCGAGGGGGTGCTGAGGGGGTTTTGGCTACGGAATGGGCACCAAGGGGGTTTTTTGGGGTATGGGTGGGCACCAAGGGGGTTTTTGGGAATGGGGTGGGCATTGTGGGG